>NW_024383858.1:0-17597 GCF_016835505.1 Polypterus senegalus
ATATATTATCTATATTATTATCTATCTATCTATCATAATCTATATGTCTATATCTATCTATCTATATATCTATATCTATCTATATCTATATCTATACTAATAAAGGCAAAGCCCTCACTGACTCACAGACTCATCACTAATTCTCCAACTTCCCGTGTAGGTAGAAGGCTGAAATTTGGCAGGCTCATTCCTTACAGCTTCCTTACAAAAGTTGGGCAGGTTTCATTTCGAAATTCTACGCGTAATGGTCATAACTGGAAGCTATTTTTCTCCATATACTGGAGAAAATATACTGTACTGTACTGTACTCCATATACTGTAATGGAGTTGAGCTCGAAAGCTGTGGGGGGAGCGGAGTTACGTGTGACATCATCACGCCTCCCACGTAATCACGTGAACTGACTGTCAGCGAGTCGTAGAAAACCAGGAAGAGCTCCAAAAAGCGCTGAAGAAAACATGCATTATATAATTGAGAAGGCAGCGAAACAATAAGAAGCGAGCGAGTAACATATACAACCATATTCATGAGTGCTGCTACATCGGAAACAAAGCACGGTGTAAACCTAAAGTTTAAATTAAGTTCATAGACAGGTTGCCGCTGTCGTTTGTCATGCCCATGGGTAATGTGGGATACAAATTTAATGAGAGGCGCAGGATATAAGCGAGAGTTTTGATCACTTTGTAACTAAGTGAAGGGCTGTGCTTATGCAAATTCCGAGAGACTGTATTTGTTGGGGATTGACAGTTAAGGCGGGTGGGGGAGTCACATCATCATCTCCCCTCCCATTCACCTCATTTCGCTCTGAGCTGAGCTCCGCAGCTAACGCAGTGTTATGGAAGCAACTTTGTGATGCTGCCACCAAATACTCACAGAAAAATCCACAAGTTAATACACATGCTGTCTCTACAGTTTCTCCACATTGAATCCTCCAGGCACTACTTACAAAAGGTTACATTGACGATCATGTTACGTTATTTTTAAAATGTTTCCTTTTCTTAGCACAAGCACAGCTGAGAAGCTTTGATGCATGTGCTCCATAATGCGTTAAAAAATCATGCATTTAATCATACTTTGCATTACAAGCAAAGGGAACTTCTGTCAATGCATGATTTCCTGGTACACCGATTACATTGATCAAGCGCTTCGATTCATTTTACCCTCGCACCCTTGGTTTGAGAAGTATGAAAAATATGAGGTTAACACAGAAAAACAGATCACCAATTGAAGCTTTATGAATAATCGATTCGCCATCAATAATTGTTTTGGTAAAGCCATACTCAGTGTAATCCTCCTTCCATTTTATAATTTTTCCGCCACTAGCCATGATTAAATGAACAGTAAAAAAGTAAGAGCGAAGCGAGAGTGACTTATTCAGACAGGCAGGCGACAGCTCAATAGCTCGAATTTGGATATAAGTAGGTTCTATTTAGTCGCCAGAAATATCTTTGTTAGGAATGGAAGTTGAATTTAGTCTTTAAATTTCTATGGTAAAGAAAAGTTATGCAATGATGACTAAATTTAACTATATAAAATCAAAACTTGTATATATAAAGTCATTCCGAATATATAAAGTCAAAACTTGATTATATAAAGTCTGTCAGAATAAATAAAGTCAAAACTTGAATATATAAAGTCAGCGTTGGTATATATAAAGTCAAAACTTGAATATATAAAGTCATTTCCCAAATATATAAAGTCAATACCATGAGTATATAAAGACGGCAGTTGGAATATTTGAATATATAAAAGTAAGCTTGAATATATAAAGTCATGTCGAATATATAAAAGTCAGCGCTGGACTATATAAAGTCAAATCTTGAATATATAAAGTCAAGCGTCGGAATATATAAAGTAAGCGCTGCAATATCCATCCATTTCCCGACCACAGGGTCAATGAGGTCTGCTTGAGCCAATCCAGCCAAGCCCAGGCAAGGTGAACCAATCCTGGGCAGGGCACATGCATCATTTTCAAAACATTAACCGAACAGTGTTTTTTTAATTTATTTTTCTGAATACGTTTTTGTTAACTTAGTTCAGTTCAGATTCGTTTCAATCAATAGATTTTGACTTTCACTTTATATATCTAGGAGTGAGTTTCTTATATACTCCGATGTTGACTTTATATAATCAGGAATGACTTTATAAATTCCGCTGCTGACTTTATATATTCAGGTTTTGACTTTATATATTCAGAAAAAGTTTTGACTTTATATATACGACGCTGACTTTATATATATTCAACTTTTGACTTTATATATTCCAAAGTGACTTTTATATATTCAACTTTTTGACTTTATATATCGGGAATGACTTATATATTCAAGTTTGACTTTATATATTCTGGACGCTCTGACTTTATATATTCACAAAATCAATGTATTTGGCCTGTTTGGCACCCCATAGTATATGTGTGTGTGTATATATGTACAAATGTATGTATGTATGTGTATATATATATATATATATATATATATACACACTGCTCACAAAAATTAAAGGAACACTTAAAGAAACACATTAGATACATCAGATCTCAATATGAAGTTGGATATCTATACAAATAACGACAGGGCAATGTCTTAGGAACAAGGATGGCTAGTCTTTAATGGAAATAAAAGTTTTCTGCCTACAGAGGGCTCAATTGTGTAGACACCCTAAAATCAGAGTGAAATGAAGATGTGGCAGGCTAGTCCATTTTTCAAAAACTTAATTTCTGCTACTCAAAATGCTTTTCAGTATCTTGGGCGGCCCACACGAGCTTGTATGCATGCTTGACAACGTCGGGGCATGCTCCTAATGAGACGACGGATGGTGTCTTGTGGCATTTCCTCCCAGATCTGTATGAGGGCATCCCTGAGCTGTTGTACAGTCTGAGGAGCAACCTGCGGCGCCTAATGGACCGATACATAATGTCCCACAGATGTTCTATTGGGTTTAAGTCAGGGGATCGTGAAGGCCATTTAATTGTTTCAATTCCTTCATCCTCCAGGTACTGCCTGCATACTCTTGCCACATGAGGACAGGCATTATCGTGCATTAGAGGAAACCAGGACCTACTGCACCAGCGTAGGGTCTGACAATGGGTCCAAGGATTTCATCCTGATACCTAATGGCAGTCAAGATGCCGTTGTCTAGCCTGTAGAGGTCTGTGAGTCGCTCCATGGATATGCCTCCAAGATCATCACTGACCCACCACCAAACCAGTCATGCTAAACGATGTTACAGGCAGCATAATATTCTCCACGGCTTCTCCTGACCCTTTCACATCTTTCACATATACTCAGGGTGAACCTGCTCCCATCTGTGAAAGCACAGGACGCCAGTGGTGGACCTGCCAATTCTGGTATTCTATGGCAAATGCCAATTGAGCTCCCCGGTGCTGTGCAGTGAGCACAGGGCGCAGTAGACATTTGGGCCCTCAGGCAACCCTCATGAAGTCTGTTTCTGATTGTTTGGTCAGAGGCATTCACCAGTGGCCTGCTGGAGGTCATTTTGAAGGGCTCTGGCAGTGCTCATCCTGTTCCTCCTTGCCTAAAGGAGCAGATACTGGTCCTGCTGATGGGTTATGGACTTTCTATGGCCCTCTCCAGCTCTCCTAGAGTAACTGCTTGTCTTCTAGATTCTCCTCCATGCCCTTGAGACTGTGCAGGGAGACACAGCAAACCTTCTGGCAATGACACGTATTGATGTGCCATCCTGGAGAAGTTGGACTACCTGTGCAACCTCTGTAGGGTCCAGGTATCACCTCGTGCTACCAGTAGTGACACTGACTGTAGCCAAATGCAAAACTAGTGAAGAAACAGTCAGAAAAGATGAGGAGGGAAAAATGTCAGTGGCCTCCACCTGTTAAACCATTCAGTTTTGGGGTCATCTCATTGTTGCCCCTCTAGTGCATCTGTTGTTAATTTCATTAACACCACAGCAGCTGAAACTGATTAACAACCCCCTCTGCTACTTAACTGACCAGATTAATATCCCATAAGTTTCATTGACTTTATGCTATACTCTGATTAAAAAGTGTTCCTTTAATTCTTTTGAGCAGTATATATATATATATAAAAATTAGATATGACAACAACACTCATATCAATGACAAAACAATTACATTAACAATCATGTTACGTTATTTTTAAAATTTTTCCTTTTCTTTTTCATAACTTCTTTAACACACTACTTCTCCATGGTATTCTGCTAATATATATATATATATCTCCTTTGGGGTGCGAGCAGCTATTGCTGGGGGTGCCAGAATCCATCGAGGAAGAAAAATTAAAAACATTATTTGTACAAAATCTTAATTTATCTATCCATTCCTAAATAATTAAATGGGCAGGCTATTTCGTATCAGTGCATACGCTGCTTGTTAAAACGGATGACTCCTGCTCTTACGTGCACTTAGTGCTACATGGGTATTATGAACTATTGTATCTGTTCAAGTTCTATTTAAATTTTAAATATAATCAATTTTTATTTAGTCAACAGAAATACAGTATGTTTTGTAGGAATGTAAGTTAAATTTAGTCATCATTGCATACATTTTTCTTCACCATAGAAATTTAAAGACTAAATTTCAACTCCCATTCCTACCAAAGATATTTCTGGTGACTAAATAGAACCTAGTTATATCCAAATTCGAGCTATTAGCTGTTGCCTGCCTGCCTGAATAAGTCACCCTCGCTTCACTCTTACTTTTTTACCGTTCATTTAATCATGGCTAGTCGCGCAAAAATTATAAAATGGAAGGAGGATTACACTGAGTATGGCTTTACCAAAACAATTATTGATGGCGAATAAAGTATCCATTATTCAAAAAGCTTCAATTGGTGATCTGTTTTTCTGTGTTAACCTCATATTTTTCATACTTCTTCTCAAACCAAGGTGCAAGGGTAAAATGAATCGGGAAGCGCTGATATATATATATTGAATATATTGAAATAGTTTTACTGTCAAATAATGCAAACAGTACGCGCCACGTGTTTAAGCCCTAATTCTGGGCTCATCAGGCTACACACTCACTGCACTCCCTCTCGGGATTCGGACGTCAGCGCTTGAGGCAAACCCTCTCGTGTTGTGCCACGGCATGTGGTTTGTTTATTTGACAGTATGTAGATCGGGAGATTACCAATGTGAACAGATTTTTCTGATGAAGGAAGTCAAAGAGATCAGTGGGAGATTTTCCTGCAAAACCATCCATGGCAGACATTACAGTCAGTTCTGTTTTTAGCGAGACAGATCAAAAAGCGCTCTGTGGCTCTTGGGTTAAAGTGGAGAAGGCTGCATTCTTGTATTCCCGAAACTTTTGGGGCTTGAGGAGTGTGACAAACATCAGGTTTTCATGGTCTTGAAATCTGGTCTGTGACTGGCAAATAATATTGTCCAGAATCCTGCTATGGAGTTGGCCGTAGTGCACGCAACGATTTTTCGCTCGGAGCGTTTGCGGTGCGTTCAGTGGTCTCAGAGAGTTCCTCATATTGGCTTCTATCCAATCAATGGCCTGTATTTGATATAGCGCCTAACTAGAGTTCAAGAACCCCTAGGCTTTACAACACAACAGTCATTCACCCATTCACACACACATTCATACGCTGGTGATGATAAGCTACTATGTAGCCACAGCTGCCCTGGGGCACACTGACAGAAGTGAGGCTGCGAACACTGGCCACCAATCCTTCCGACCACCACCAGCAGGCAAGGTAGGTTAAGTGTCTTGCCCAAGGACACAACAGCTGCATTCTCATGCGGAAGCCAGGATCGAACCTGCGACCCTCCGATTGCTGGACAACCCGCTCTACCGACTGAGCTACTGCTGCCCTACAATGGGTCTGAATATGGTGGCGTTGCCATACAGCCTGCTAGAGGGCTCTACTGACACCAACTCAAAATCTGATTGGTTGAAGCAACAGGTTAATCAACATTTATTCTGTGTTAGAGTGCCTCCACAACAGATTGTGAAAGCCTCTCTGCCTGGCAACAAATGATGGCTGAAATGTGATTGGTTCAATGCTTTAATATGAAATTCCGCCTCCACGGCATCGAGCTACAGTCTATTCTCTCTGCCTGGCAACAAATGACAGCTGAAATGTGATTGGTTAAATATTTTATCGAAACTGCACCTCCACGACTATTAAGCTGCATTCTATTACAGTATATAGACAAAAATATGTTCCAGTTATGACCATTCGCGTAAAGTTTAATTTGACCTAAGTTACTATTACAGGTGCCCCAGGTGGAGGGTCTGGTTTTATCTCTTGGTCTAAATTATACACCTGCATTGGTGCTTTAACATACTGTGCTAAAAAGTAGTTACTGATTACTTCTATAAACTCCAGCTCATGTGCTCTGATGTTTGCAAGGTTATCCCAGATGGCATGTGGGTAATTAAAGTCTTCCACGACTATAATACCCCACTGTAAACTTGCCTTTTAATATTACTAAAAATATGTGCATTGAAATTTTGTCTGCATTCCAGGCTCATCATCCTACTAATGAGGACTTCGTTTAAATTCTGTTTGACATAAACAGCAACCCACCTCATTTTCTGTACTGTCTATCCTTCCTAAAATGTGTATCCCTCTATGTTATACTCATCCCCATCCTTGTTTATTTTGCCAGATTTCTGTTATTGCTATAATATCATAATTATACTTGGCTACATACAACTTTAGCTCACTTGTTTTATACTTCTATCATTAAAGCAAGCTATTTTTAATGTGTTACTCATTTTACTTTTACATTTAAATGTTGGTTTAGAATTGATATTACTGTGCATTTTTATTTTTAAACTATTTTTTTTTATGTACAGTTCTAAAACTGGCCTATCCTAAACTCCCTGAAAATTCCCTAGTTTAAACAATCCTCAACTAACCTAGGCGTATGAGTATACACCTCCCAACACATTGGTGCCCTTCCAGTTCAGATGTAACCTGTCTTGTAGAACAGGCCCCATGTGTTCCAAAGGAGTCGAATGGCCCATAAATCTATATCCTTCTACCCTACACCAAGATTTGAGCCATGTGTTTAGCCTTCTAATCTCCTCAGTCTTACCTGGACTGGTACGTGGCACAAGCATAACTTCAGAGCAGACTACCTTGTCAGTTCTTCTCCTCATCCTGGCACCTAACTCTTTATACAGGTACTTGGATCACAGAACTGACAGACTACCCTTATGTATGTCATTTGTTTCAACATGGACAATTACAACTGGATCCACCCCCGTTCTAGCCAAACTGACTTGCATTGCTCTGGCTTTAGTAAAATTTGAGTTAGGATTACTAAAAATGCCTTAACTTTTTTGGTTTTATTATTTAACTAAATTAAATGATTTAAATGGTAAAACCAATAAAAGACAAAGAAATGACATTGAAGAAATGCTAGTTATATAACACCTTCTGACCCTTTAAGCTCCAGTAATCTTCTCCCACTCGACTGCCTGCTTATCAATAGCACCTGATGACCCCGATTCTATTGATTCACTAACACAATGTCTGACTTGTATCTCAGAATGGATGAATAGTAACTTTCTCAAGTTAAATAAAGAAAACTGAAATCTTAGTGATTAGCAATAATGGATACAATGAGGCTATTAGAAATAAACTGGATACATTACGATTAAAAGTCAAGGCGGAGGAAAAAGCTTAGGATAATTGTTGACTGTAATCTGAATTTTAAATCGCATATTAATCAGATCATTAGGACAGCATTTTTCACTTAAGAAACATAAATAAAGTTAGACCTCTTATATCACTGAAAGATGCTGAGAAATTAGTTCAGCATTTGTTTTCAGTCGACTAGATTACTGTAGCACTCCTCTCAGGACTACCCAAAAGACATAAATCGTTTGCAACTAGTGCAGAATGCAGCTGCTAGAATCTAACTAGGAAAAGAAAATCCGAACACATTTCTCTAGTTTTAATGTCACTACACTGGTTGCCTGTGTCATTCAGGATTGACTTTAAAATTCTGCTTATGGTTAATAAAGCCTTAAATAATCTCGCCCCATCGTATATATGGAATGTCTGACACCTTATATTCCAAATCGTAACCTCAGATCCTCAGATGAGTGTCTCCTTAGAATTCCAAGAACAAAACTTAAAAGAAGTGGTGAGGTGGCCTTCTGCTGCTATGCACCTAAAATCTGGAATAGCCTGCCAATAGGAATTTGCCAGGCTGATACAGTAGAGCAATTTAAAACACCGCTGAAACACATTACTTTAACATGGCCTCTATAACTTCAATTTAATTTAATTTAACTTAATCCTGATACCTATATGTTCATTCCTCATAATAACTATTCATGGTAGGTGCTAAAATCCATACTGACCCCTACTCTTTCTTCTGTTTCTTTTTCCGGTTTCTTTGTGGTGGTGGCCCGCGCCACCCACCTACTCAAAGCTTCATGATGTCTCCAAATAATGATGGATGGATTAAAAGGCAGAATTCTACGTGACCATCTTCATCAAGCCCTTCCGGAGAACCCTAAATCCAAAGAGGACTGTTTTATGTATGTTAGGTAGAATGCCCTAAGTGGACTGGGCAGTCTCATGTAGGTCTGGGAATCCCTACAGATTTTATTTTTCTCCAGCTGTATCTGGAGTTTTTTTTTGTTTTTCTGTCTCCCATGGCCATTGAACCTTACTCTTATCCACATGTGTTAATTAATGTTGATTTATTTTGTTTTCTTATTGTGTCTTTTATATTTCTATTCTTATGCTGTAAAAGCACTTTTGAGCTACTGTTTGTATGAAAATGTGCTATATAAATAAATGTTGTTGTTGTTGTTGGTTCTTGTAATGAGGTTAACTTTACATTTCTGTGATTGTTCTCTTTAACTGTGCTTTCTCTTACTCTTTACTTAAAAGCCCTCCACTTGCAACGCTTGCCTCTTCGTATAATGAACTCTTAACACTCGTCGCCCATTTAACTACTAAGAAGTTTTTTGTCTTGTCTGCTTAATTTTGTATGAGCAAAGTGTATTTTATAATTAACTCCCTACATCACAGAAAATAAACTAATTCACAACAACTTCTCTTATTTCTAAAGATGATCAGTTCATCTTCAAAGCAACTGAAACATTGCTTTGTAAAGTACAAGTGCTTTACTCTCAAAACTCTCAAAAAAAGTTTCCAAAAGCAAATGACTGCACTAAACTGATCAGTGAACCGCGGACAATGACATATACGTAGTGATGTTTTGGTTTAAGAGGATGGTATGGAAAAGTTATGATTTTAGTCTCTATATATATTCATGTATCAGGACTGATAAACATCCATTTTGACCAGCGCCAATGGTAGGGGTACAAATAAGCTATATTTTTGAGGTGCAGTATGAAACCCTCATTTTCAGATGTTTCACTTTCAGATGATTTGGGAATCCTTTCCCCACAAAAACAGGTAAATGCCTGAGCAAGCACCAGTTCTGTACTGCATGACCACATAATTTATCACCAGCAAGGTGTACTTGCTACGGTTTTTCATGTGCATCATTTCCAAAGTACCTAAACTGATTAATGTGCCAATTTAGTTCAAGGTAAATAAACTGTTTCTCTTGAATCACAAGATGACCAATGTACAATGCAAAGTCACTAGACACACAAAACTCTCAAAAAGATCATGTCCAAGACAAAGGTGGTAATCCTGACTGAAAAACATGAAAATAATTCAGCTCATAAATAACAGAATTCAATTTGATAACAAATGCACTATCAGCTCTGGCACCATCAAAATCAATAACATGCTGTTCATAGAACTTGACTGTTCTTTTTAAAACCTTAGTCGAAGGGTGTGGATTGCAATGTTTGTCAGTCAGTCAATCTCACAATATTCGTAAAAGTTGTTACTCCTGCTAACATTTTTGACAATCTGCTATGGCACAGAATGTACCTTTATGCAACCAATGTCGTATGGAAAAATTTGTCACCAGAAGGCTTTTTACCTAAAATGAAGGCTATTAGGGACTCGAGATAGACAGAGAGAAGTTTTAAAGCTTTATTGCAATAAACAACACAAATAACAACACGGACTCAACCCAATATCGTTAAATTGAGCTGAGCCCTGGACAGTTCAGTAACTGAAGTTTATATAACAATTTCTTATCACTTTGACCTCGTTCAGTTAGCTCATTCTGTACCTGTCTATACCAGTCTATTGTTCACTCTAGTTATTTTTGATTGGTTTTTCGACTGGGATGTTACTTATTCCATATTTGGTCTTCATGGTGTCACTTCCTTCTCTAGCCTTTCAAGCTACGTTATAATGGTGGCTTAAAGCAAAGCTGTACCATAGGAAATATGATATATGCTTTCATTAAATCATTCGCTTGATTTGCCTTTATTTTTATGCTAAAGTTAATTTCTAATATATTCTTCTATATTTATTGCTAATTGCCTGAATATTTGTGTAAGTGTTTCTTATATGCATTACATCAGTGTGTGGCCTTGCTTACAGCAAAAGCCTTTTGTTTCCTTTCTGCTGATTCCACCAATCCAGCTGGTTTCTTTCATGTGCCTACCAGAACCATCTCTCTATCTGTGGTATTGTTCTTTTAGCTTCTCAGCCTTGAACAGAGGTGTTCATAATCTCTTTATCCTGTTCTAAACTGGTTTCTACATGTCATTTTTGTTTTTTTCCCATACTAGCAATCCTGCCTTAAGCTTGAAAAATAATGCAATATGACTGATTTTTTAGCTAACTATTTGTTCTTGACCTATCTTATTTGCTTACATTCTAATTTGTGCTTAACTAGCAAAATACCTGGTTCGCAGCGGAGAAGTAGTGTGTTAAAGAAGTTATGAAGAAAGAAACGAAACATTTTAAAAATAACGTAACATGATTGTCAATGTAATTGTTTTGTCACTGTTATGAGTGTTGCTGTCATATATATATATGTATATATATATATATATATATATATATATATATATATATATATATATATATATATATACAGTGTAAAACTATTTGCCCCCTTCCTGATTTCTTATTCTTTTGCATGTTTGTCACACAAAATGTTTCTGATCATAAACACATTTAACCATTAGTCAAATATAACACAAGTAAACACAAAATGCAGTTTTTAAATGATGGTTTTATTATGTAGGAGAAAAAATCCAAACCCATGGCCCTGTGGAAAACGTAATTGCCCCTGAACCTAATAATAACTGGTTGGGCCACCCTTAGCAGCAATAACTGCAATCAAGCATTTTATGATAACTTCTGTGTCTTTTACAGCTCTGTTTTATGGTTTGTTTCAATTACGACAATATTTGCAGGACTTGTTGTGTTGAAGTGACAATCGGCATCTGTCAAGCGTTGTAAGCACACAACCGATTTCATCGATAAAATCACATCCAGCTTTTGAGAGTTTAAACATTCATAAACATCAAAGTGTCCAATACTGAAATCGTCACCTGTGAATCTAAAATGTTTAAGAGGCATTGGCAGTTGTCGAAAGTTGTAAAATGTTTGGCTATTTCAGTTCACTTGAAAGCGACAACCAAACAATTCAGCGGCAGTCATCAACTCACATGCAGAACCATAGGTGAAGGGCATAAGCATTTCACTCTTATAGTGCTCCTGTGTAGTATAATTATCTCCTGTACCGTCATCAGTCCACACCTTGAACCTGTCCCAGTCATTAAATACATAAGACACAATGTTCCTCCGGATATCAAGAGTGAGCCTTATATGGCTGTGCAATATGTAACAAAGAGAATGGAAAAGTAAAAGCCATCTCGGCATGGAAACCACCTGAAGTGACAGTTCTTTGATCGATGGTGATTACCTCTGATAGACATGGTAATGGGGTTGGAATGATAAAGGAAATGGGTACCTGAGAAATGTAAAATAAGTCTAAAATACCTATACAATAACTATAATTGTAATAAACAAACAATAAAACAGTGAGAAGCCGCGGTTAAACAAAAGGCTGTAGTGAGATGTGAATCTTGTGGCTAAGCAAAAGGAAGGGAATTAGAAGCGGAGTGGGCGGTTCTATATAGGCAGGCAGCAATAAGCGGGAGGCGTTGGGATGATCTAACGCCACCTCACCTGATGACGAAGGCAGGCTATGTATATATATGTACGTAGTAGGATTCAGCAATGCGGGAACCTGTATTAAATTCTTGAAGATGGGCCCATAAGTAACAAAGACTGCTGAAAAGCCGAAAATTAAGTACAAATAAGTACATACGTACATTGGTTTCGGTTAGTGCAAGGAAGCCGCCTACCAAATTTCGTGAAGATGGGGCCATAAATAAGAAGGTTCAACATGGCGGATGTTGTTGACCGTTATGACCGTTATGCGTAGAATTTCGAAATGAAACCTGCTTAACATTTGTAAGTAAGCTGTAAGGAATAAGCCTGCCAAATTAAAGCCTTCTACCTACACGGGAAGTTGGAGAATTAGTGATCAGTGAGTGAGTCAGTCAGTCAGTGAGGGCTTTGCCTTTATTAGTATAGATCTAATGTTTTGGAAGCTTTTAATTACTTTTTATGGCTCTTTATGTCAATTTTGCTATTTATGCAAATATAAAAATTTTCCCTTCTACACCAACAGCTAACGCAACATCATTTTCCTCAAGGTGTTTATCTAGAGAGTGAAGACTTGACCAAAGCTTTTAAAATCCTGTTACTGTATGTGATCAATGCTTGACCTATAAAAAGGCAAGAGGTTTGCAAGCGTGAAGTAAACAGTAAGAATCTTGTGGGGTTTTTTTCCTGATCCAAGTGGATTGGCAACTTCAAATGCTTCTTGATATAAGATTAAACCTAAAGATTCTGAATCTGTTTTAAGCAGGCTGAATTAAGCGAATAGGACCGGTGGGGCTTTGATGGGCTGAATGGCCTATTCACCTAGATTGTTCTAATGTTCTAATGTATTTCATCATTGTGTCTGCCATTCCAGACTTCATGGAGAATATATTTTGCTCTAATTTCAGTTTTTGTTTCGTTATATAGTTTCCTGACTAAGTGACAACAAAACAGTGCTTCTAAGGTATGTTTAATAGGAATGTACTGAGCAAAGATTTCCTTTTCTGATTCATTTTTTTTCAAGACAGATGGGTACATGATCCATATATTCCAAATACTTTATATAAAAATATTTTCTCCTTTGATTTGTTTTTAATTCATGGGCATTAAAAATCTGGAAAAGATCTTCAGCTGTCATGACATCAATAATTCTCTTTCTATCATTTTCTGAAATTCCTAGTTTAGTTAATTTTTCTGTTAGTTTGTGTAACAAATCTGACTGGCTAATGTCATGTACTGTATGTCCTGCAACCCTTCAATTGTTTTTTGAATTACTGAAGATGGTAGAATAAACTTTGCCTGAAGTTTTAAGTAAAACAATTCCAAATTCTTAAAAAATTGAGATTTGTCTACATTATCTGGAACTAGGCCTGTGTGAGACTCCTTGGTACCATCACCGTAATCAATCACAACCTCACATGGTGTTCACCCACATAACATACTTCACCTCAAGATGTGCACATCTGCAATGGCCTAGCCTTCCACATGAACAATTTCAATGATTTCTAGATAAATGAGAGGCAAATGTAGATACCACAGAAAACCTTTTATTACATCTAAATAGACAAGACACTGGGGTAAATTTTTTAATTTGAGAAAATCAAATGAACAAAGAAGCGTTTTGAATCACTAAGTTTTACTTGGCACAAATCAATGTAACAAATTAAGTTTTAAGGTGTTTCTGATTTACAGACCTCTTGCGACCTCTTTATTTTGGTGTCTGTATACATGGGACTTGAAAGCTGTAAACTTTCTAAAGGATCTACAGCAATCTAGAATGCCACACTTAAAATAAGTATTTGGAACATGAGTAGGTTTAGTTTACACTTAGGTAATGTTTACATTTTGGTATACTTTATTATCCCAGAGGGAAATTTGTTTGAAGCAGAAAAGTACAAAACCAGAAGACATCACAGAGATCCAATAGATAAACAAAGACAAACATTTGACAACCAATGTTATTGCTTAAACACACATTCAAGATCAATACAAAGAAGAATAATTACTTTCAACAGTACACAAAATAATAATGCAGAATTTAACATTTAGCAGCATCCTTATAATAATTTAAAATATGTATTGCTCTAGGAATTAAAGAGTTCTTATATCTGTTGCTCATTACCTTTGGAAACATAAATCTGCAGCCTGATGGCAAGAGTTGGAATTTAGAGCAAAGATGATGGCTACTGTCAGACTCAGAATTGAGTTGGCTTTCTTTGTAACCTGTTCTGCAATAGATTTCAGTGATAGAGGTCTGCTCTGAACCAATAATTTTACTGCAAAATGTTATAATGTTGTTAAGATAATTTATATTCTTATTGCTGTGGCTGCCAAACCAACAGGTAAAATCAAATCTAACAATGCATTCTTATTAGGACTTAAAAAGTGTCATTATTATTTTGTCCACTTTAAAACAGTTTGAGTTTCCTAAGAAAGAAAAGTCATGACTGCCCTTTTATACAAATTTACGCTGTTTTAAGATCAAAGTTTAATTTTTTATCAATGATTGTTCTAAGATATTTGTATTTTTCTACCATCTTCACTTTTTCCCCTTTAATTAAAGTTGAGACAATGGATGGTGGAGAGCATCTCAAATCTACAACCATGTCTTTTGTGTTAGAAATATTAAGTTGTAAACTAGACTGATCACACCATTATACAAACTCATTGACAATAGGTCTGTAGCTGTCTTCCTTATCTTGTAGAAGACATATAATGACAGAGTTGTCTACAAATTTCAGGATATGTCTACCCTTGTGTAAACTCCTGCAGTTGTTTGTATACATGATACATAAAAGAGTAGATAATAAATTTGTAGAATGCCCACAGATAAACTTAGGCTATCAGAGAAATGGCCATTGACACTCACTCTTTGTGTTCTGTTTGTTAAAAAGTCCAGAACCCCACCAACTTAGGGCCCAAACAGAATTGATCAATCACTTTGTCAACTAAAATGTGGGGCTAGACCATCTTAAAAGCTGACAAAAAGTCTATAATCAGCATTCTTGTATGTTTTTTTAATCCTTCCAAGGGCTCATACAATAATTTCAAAATTGTTGCAGTTGCATCCTCCACACCCCTCTTTGCTCTCTATGCAAATTGGTGAAGGTCCAGAAGAGCCTTAGTTTTGTTAAGTAGTTGTTTCTTAATTAACTTTTCAAAGGATTTCATGATATGAGAAGTAGTGAAAAGTCAAGCATAATGACACCTTTTATTTGCTAACTAAAAAGATTACAATATGCAAGCTTTTGAGGCAACTCAGGGCCCTTCTTCAGGCAAGATAATACAACACCCTATTACTACATGCTACGAGAAGTTAATGACACCTTGTATAAAGTCACTTAATGCTTTGGGGTGTTTAGTTTTGGCAATGGAATAACAGTTGCCTATTTCCATAGGCTGAGCACTTGCTATAAACCCAAACCCAAAGACATTTCAAATAAGGAATAGAATATTGGAGAAAACTCCTCTGCACTGTAAAGAAGCAGATGGGTACTTATTCTGTCTGGACCCAAGCTCTTTTTGATTTTTGTTTGTTTAAGGACATTTCTGACATCATTCTAGTCAAAGAAGGGCTGACCCCTGGCTCCAGTCCTCAGTCTGTTCTTTTGCTATACTCAAAAGCAAAATCCTGTGTTTCAGATCTTGAATAGAACTAATTTAAGATTTGTGCCAACTAATAATCAGTTTGACCCCTGCCAGTTCAACTTGATTATTGTTTTTTGCATGAATGCCAGCCATCATCCTAATGCCATTCTATAATGAGCCCAGGTTATCAATCCACAGTTCATTCTCTATCTTGTCCTTATACTTCAGCTTTGCCTGTTTATTTCATGTTTCACCTCCTTCTGTAATTCCTTCTCTTCTGTTAATATTTATGTTGAAATGTTCTATTTGTTCAGGTTATCTGGTAATCCACGGCTTGTTGTTAAGGGTATATTTTGCCTGATTTCATGGGTGTTATGTTGACCTTATAGAACTGTATGCACAAGAAAAACATGAAATTCACCTTCTCAGTTGCATCTAATAACAAGACAGAAAGAAATAAACCAAAACAGAGAAGACACGTTAAAATAAAGAAGTTTGATAGTGCATATTTTCACAAAAATATTTACAGGATACATATCAAACCTTAATAATTTTCTCAGATATTCCTTATTAAAAATCTTATGGCACAAGGAAGAAAGGAATCTTTGGAGCGATATGTGTAGGTTTTCAAACAACTATTCTTCATGATTTAATGAAGTTAAAATCTATGTGTAATGGATGTCTGACATCAGTTGAGATTATTTCCAGTTTCTTTAGCATTGTCCTCTGACACACACTTGTCAGATCATCTTAGTAATCTGCTGGAGCTTTTTTAAATTTTGGCTTGTCAGCGTGATAACAGATTGGATCATACTCCGATAAAAGGACAACATGAGGTCCTTGTCTATTTTA
Organism: Polypterus senegalus; assembly: GCF_016835505.1. Classification (NCBI taxonomy): domain Eukaryota; kingdom Metazoa; phylum Chordata; class Cladistia; order Polypteriformes; family Polypteridae; genus Polypterus; species Polypterus senegalus. Next base: position 16,468 of record NW_024383858.1, read on the forward strand.
AATAGTTTGAGTTTACAGGGGGAGAAATAAGTGCTGATTGCATTTAGAGAATATTTTTTTGTATTTGCATTCCACATTAGATAGTTGTCTAGGTTAGTTCCTAAGAATTTATATTCATTCACTATTTCTACTTCCTCCCCCCAAAAAAACAATGGGTGAACATACAGATTTCTGTCTCTTAAAATCAAATATCATTTCTTTGGTCTTTTTGCATTCAGAGTGAGAGAGTTTTTATTATTCCTGTTGACCATACAGTCAACTTGATTTAGATAGAGGCTTTCATCCTTCCCAGTTCATTATCAGTCCTGCTAAATGTCAATTTTGAGTGCCTCTCATAGACTTCCAGGGGCATTTCAAAGGAATGGGTAATTCCATTGACTTCCAAAATCTCTGCCACCACCGATGTTACACAGCCTCGCACCTTACATACCCTCTTGACATTCTTGGACATGGTCACGCTCTATCACCACTTCATTCCTCTGCAGTTGTCGGATGGCAATGCTGTCAGCACAGATTGCCCATATCCAATTGTCCCCAGCAACTGAAGATGGTGTGTTTTTGACACAGTATACAATTACTCACACCCAGGGCAGTGGGCATCTTAACGTTTGGTGGCAAGAAAATTTGTTTGGCAGGGTGTCAAAAAATACGTTTGGGACTGTGCAGCAACTTATGTAGCATGCTAGAAGGCTAAAATAGATTGCCATGTTAAAGCCCCACTGATGCCTTTTTCAGTGTCTGCTTGCCATTTAGACCATGTTCAAATGGAGCTGGTCCTTTCCTCCTCCTCATAGTTTTACACACTTGCTCACTGTTGCTGACAGAACTACCAGGCAGCCTGAAGCTGATCCTTAAATGCCCATGAATGATGAGAAAGTAGCAAGGGCTTCTATCAGTACTTGGGTTACTCGGTTGGGCATGTCCTCCTCATCATTTCTGACTGAGGTGCACAGTTCATTTCACAGCTATGGGCTGCAATGACACAGGACCTGGGACAACACTGCACCATAACACTGCCCATCACCCCAAGCTAATGGCTCTTGTTACGATTTCACTGGTTGCCATTTGACCTCAGCGAGCACCACTGCACCAAAAAGACAGTCTGCCCATCACTCCACTAATGTTTTATA
>NW_024383860.1:0-4000 GCF_016835505.1 Polypterus senegalus
AATAACAAATACAAAGAAATATGCTAATGCAAATCAGAAAATAAAAAAAACTATAAAAACTACAAATATAACCACACGCTCTACATTCACTACAACTTCACAATTATTAAAGAAAAATACAACACTGTCTACAACTGCTTTATCACAAGCAATAACAAGCAGCCAAGGAGAAACTACCATTTCTGTTACAATGGCTAAACCTTCCTCAACTGCAACAGAAACATCCGGTAGTCCTCTGTCGACACACTCACCGTCCACAACTATTATTTCTGTTCCATCAGAAACCTCCACTTTAACACAGGCAACACTTCCAGCAACTTCTGAAAATGCAACGACCTTCTCACCAACTTCACATTCACAGTCAGCAAGCAAGCCGACATCTCCCATTACAGACAGTACAACTCTCACATCACATACAACAGAAATACATCCAACTTCTCCCGAGGCAACAACACAGTCAACGCAATCTGCAACTTCAACATCACAGCCAATAACTAGTAGCCCAACAGAAACAACATCTTCATTGACCACTCCTATGCCTTCAACTTCTGAAACAGAAGCAACCAGTTCTCCTCCTCTATCGACAGCCTCGCAGTCCACTCTTTCTAGATCGGTGTCATCAGAAACATCAGTGCTCACAATTGCTACATCTCCGGAAACCTTTGAAACTGCAAGCACTTTGTCCTCAACATTACATTCACAGTCATCACCGAATCCAACATTTTCCAGTACTCAAACGACGTCTCCGATAACGCAGACCACCCAGTCAATTTCAACTTCCTCTCATGCGACAAACAGTTCAACACTGTCTACAACTGCTTCATCACAAGCAATAACAAGCAGCCAAGGAGAAACTACCACTTCTGTTACAATGGCTAAACCTTCCTCAACTGCAACAGAAACATCCGGTAGTCCTCTGTCGACAGACTCACCGTCCACAACTATTATTTCTGTTCCATCAGAAACCTCCACTTTAACACAGGCAACACTTCCAGCAACTTCTGAAAATGCAACGACCTTCTCACCAACTTCACATTCACAGTCAGCAAGCAAGCCGACATCTCCCATTACAGACAGTACAGCTCCCACGTCACATACAACAGAAATACATCCAACTTCTCCCGAGGCAACAACACAGTCAACGCTATCTGCAACTTCAACATCACAGCCAATAACTAGTAGCCCAACAGAAACAACATCTTCATTGACCACTCCTATGCCTTCAACTTCTGAAACAGAAGCAACCAGTTCTCCTCCTCTATCGACAGCCTCGCAGTCCACTCTTTCTACTTCGGTGTCATCAGAAACATCAGTGCTCACAATTGCTACATCTCCGGAAACCTTTGAAACTGCAAGCACTTTGTCCTCAACATTACATTCACAGTCATCACTGAATCCAACATTTTCAAGTACTCAAACGACGTCTCCGATAACGCAGACCACTCAGTCAATTTCAACTTCCTCTCATGCGACAAACAGTTCAACACTGTCTACAACTGCTTCATCACAAGCAATAACAAGCAGCCAAGGAGAAACTACCACTTCTGTTACAATGGCTAAACCTTCCTCAACTGCAACAGAAACATCCGGTAGTCCTCTGTCGACAGACTCACCGTCCACAACTATTATTTCTGTTCCATCAGAAACCTCCACTTTAACACAGGCAACACTTCCAGCAACTTCTGAAAATGCAACGACCTTCTCACCAACTTCACATTCACAGTCAGCAAGTAAGCCGACATCTCCCATTACAGACAGTACAGCTCCCACGTCACATACAACAGAAATACATCCAACTTCTCCCGAGGCAACAACACAGTCAACGCTATCTGCAACTTCAACATCACAGCCAATAACTAGTAGCCCAACAGAAACAACATCTTCATTGACCACTCCTATGCCTTCAACTTCTGAAACAGAAGCAACCAGTTCTCCTCCTCTATCGACAGCCTCGCAGTCCACTCTTTCTACTTCGTGTCATCAGAAACATCAGGGCTCACAATTGCTACATCTCCGGAAACCTTTGAAACTGCAAGCACTTTGTCCTCAACATTACATTCACAGTCATCACCGAATCCAACATTTTCCAGTACTCAAACGACGTCTCCGATAACGCAGACCACCCAGTCAATTTCAACTTCCTCTCATGCGACAAACAGTTCAACACTGTCTACAACTGCTTCATCACAAGCAATAACAAGCAGCCAAGGAGAAACTACCACTTCTGTTACAATGGCTAAACCTTCCTCAACTGCAACAGAAACATCCGGTAGTCCTCTGTCGACAGACTCACCGTCCACAACTATTATTTCTGTTCCATCAGAAACCTCCACTTTAACACAGGCAACACTTCCAGCAACTTCTGAAAATGCAACGACCTTCTCACCAACTTCACATTCACAGTCAGCAAGCAAGCCGACATCTCCCATTACAGACAGTACAGCTCCCACGTCACATACAACAGAAATACATCCAACTTCTCCCGAGGCAACAACACAGTCAACGCTATCTGCAACTTCAACATCACAGCCAATAACTAGTAGCCCAACAGAAACAACATCTTCATTGACCACTCCTATGCCTTCAACTTCTGAAACAGAAGCAACCAGTTCTCCTCCTCTATCGACAGCCTCGCAGTCCACTCTTTCGACTTCGTGTCATCAGAAACATCAGGGCTCACAATTGCTACATCTCCGGAAACCTTTGAAACTGCAAGCACTTTGTCCTCAACATTACATTCACAGTCATCACCGAATCCAACATTTTCCAGTACTCAAACGACGTCTCCGATAACGCAGACCACCCAGTCAATTTCAACTTCCTCTCATGCGACAAACAGTTCAACACTGTCTACAACTGCTTCATCACAAGCAATAACAAGCAGCCAAGGAGAAACTACCACTTCTGTTACAATGGCTAAACCTTCCTCAACTGCAACAGAAACATCCGGTAGTCCTCTGTCGACAGACTCACCGTCCACAACTATTATTTCTGTTCCATCAGAAACCTCCACTTTAACACAGGCAACACTTCCAGCAACTTCTGAAAATGCAACGACCTTCTCACCAACTTCACATTCACAGTCAGCAAGCAAGCCGACATCTCCCATTACAGACAGTACAGCTCCCACGTCACATACAACAGAAATACATCCAACTTCTCCCGAGGCAACAACACAGTCAACGCTATCTGCAACTTCAACATCACAGCCAATAACTAGTAGCCCAACAGAAACAACATCTTCATTGACCACTCCTATGCCTTCAACTTCTGAAACAGAAGCAACCAGTTCTCCTCCTCTATCGACAGCCTCGCAGTCCACTCTTTCTACTTCGTGTCATCAGAAACATCAGGGCTCACAATTGCTACATCTCCGGAAACCTTTGAAACTGCAAGCACTTTGTCCTCAACATTACATTCACAGTCATCACCGAATCCAACATTTTCCAGTACTCAAACGACGTCTCCGATAACGCAGACCACCCAGTCAATTTCAACTTCCTCTCATGCGACAAACAGTTCAACACTGTCTACAACTGCTTCATCACAAGCAATAACAAGCAGCCAAGGAGAAACTACCACTTCTGTTACAATGGCTAAACCTTCCTCAACTGCAACAGAAACATCCGGTAGTCCTCTGTCGACAGACTCACCGTCCACAACTATTATTTCTGTTCCATCAGAAACCTCCACTTTAACACAGGCAACACTTCCAGCAACTTCTGAAAATGCAACGACCTTCTCACCAACTTCACATTCACAGTCAGCAAGAAGCCGACATCTCCCATTACAGACAGTACAGCTCCCACGTCACATACAACAGAAATACATCCAACTTCTCCCGAGGCAACAACACAGTCAACGCTATCTGCAACTTCAACATCACAGCCAATAACTAGTAGCCCAACAGAAACAACATCTTCATTGACCACTCCTATGCCTTCAACTTCTGAAACAGAAGCAACCAGTTCTCCTCCTCTATCGACAGCCTCGCAGTCCA
>NW_024383861.1:0-190888 GCF_016835505.1 Polypterus senegalus
ACTGATCAACCCAGGCATATTAACATAACACAGACTCTTTCACATTCCTTAGCATACAGACAAATGTCAGGAGACATAAACAAAAAGCAGAGGAGAGTGTAAAAGGCTAAAAATGTATGTACATAAAATAAATAACATGCAGTAAAAACTGTAAAAAAAAAAAAAGTATAAAGTTAATTGCATCACAGTTCATAAACGGTTAAAATAAGACACCCCGATATTTTTTTTATTTTTTTGCTAATATTTTCTAGTGTTTTGAATGTCAAATTCATGGCACTTGGTGCTCTGCTGTGAACACTGTGTCAAGGAAAATACCCAAACTGGTCACTAGATGGCACTATTGCTAGGGAGTAACCCTAAAGCACCATAGAGGCAAGCGCGGCAGATTAAATCCTGCAGCCAAGCTGAACGCAAGCAAAAGTTTTGTGCCTCTTTGTTTCTAAATTTTTTAAGCATTTGCTACATTATTTGTGTGAAAATGTACTACATAAATAAATGCTGTTGTTATTGTTGTAAACACAGCGACAGACTCAACTGCAGGGTTTAGGAATACACTTATTCATGACACCCACCAGGCCAGGGAGGGTAACACAGGTTTATTGAGGTGGTCATTTAGCTGCATAATGACTGTCTTCTCTAGGATTTTACTTAAGAAAGGCAGGTTAGAAATACATGTAAAATTTTCAAAAACAGAGGAGTCAACATTATTTTTCTTCAGCAGGGGTTTAACTACAGTCTGGGAAGACCCCCGTATCTAATGACGAGTTTACTATGTCAAGAATATTATCAACTAGCACGCCTGATACTTTTTTGAAAAAACTTGTTGGTATTGGGTCAAGGACGCAGGTGGAGGGATTCAGTTGAGAAATTAATTATTTTATATAAATCAGGTAATTCTATCCTGGTGAAAGAATTTAATTTGTTTAAAATGGAGTACTGGGGTTTAAGAGGATCAGTATTGAGGAGATGTACTATATTATTTCTAATATTAATTTTTTGATTAAAAATACAGCAAAAGCCTCACAAATTTTACTGGAAGTTTTTTGGAGACATTCCATTAAGTGACCTGATTTAGCAGACAATCAACTGTAGAAAATAAGACTTTGGGATTACTAGCATTGTTATTTATAATCTTAGAGAAATAGCAGCGTCTCTCAAGACGGACTGTGTTATTGTATTCTGTTATTTTAACTTTTAATATTTCATAGTGGATAGTAAGTTTAGTCTTCCTCCATTTACGCTCAGCTCTACGACATGTTCTCTTTAAATCAGACACTCTTTGGGTCTTCCATGGTATAACAATGCTAGAAGATTTTTTAACTGTCTTTTCAGGTTCAACTCTGTCAACAGCAGCTCTCACCTTAGTATTAAATCTTTCCACCTTACTATTTACATTATCCTTGCTATTATAGTTGGCATTATAAATGGACTGATTGCTTAGAATGTTTGTAAGTTTTAAAGCATGCTGATGAACCAAAGAAGCGTTTTTTAACAATATGCTTGTCATGAGTATTTTCTGTCATTATTTCAACAGTCATATGAAAAAGTTTAACGACCCCTCTCACCCTCTATAATAATTGACTCTCCTTTCAACAAAAAAGATAACAGTGGTATGTCTTTCATTTCCAAGGAGTACTGGGGTGTTTTCTGAATTTAGTGAAGCAGTATTTAGTTGTATGAAATTAAATCAAATATTAAAAACTGGCTGTGCACAAATGTGGGTCCCCTTGTCATTTGGCTGATTTGAATGCCTGTCACTGCTCAATGCTGATTACTTGGTTAGATGACCTCGTTAAGCCTTGAATTTCATAGACAGGAGTGTCCAGTCACGAGTGGTAAAAGGTATTTAAGGTGGTCAATTGCGAGTTGTGCTTCCTTCCCTTTGACTCTCCTCTGAAGAGTGATAGACAGCATGGGATCCTCAAAACAACTCTCAACAACATCATCAACAATTATTTATATAGTACATTTTCATACAAATAATGTAGCTCAAAGTGCTTTAGATAATGATGAAAAGAGAAATAAAAGACAAAGTAAAAATTAGAATAAGACAACACTGATTAACATAGAATAAGAGTAAGGTCCGATGAACAGGGAGGACAGAAAAAACAAAACAAAAACTCCAGACGGCTGGAGAGAAAAAAATAAAATCTGCAGGAGTTCCAGGCCACGAGACGACCTAGCCCCCTCTGGACATTCTACCTAAAATAAATGAAACAGTGTTCTTTGTATTTAAGGTTCTCATGAAAGGACTTGATGATGATGGCCATGCAGACTTCTGGTTTTTAATCCATCAATGTAGGAACATCACGGTGCTTTGATTAGGTGGTGGTGGTGCAGCTCGCCACCACAGAAAACCGGGAAGAGAAACAGAAGAGAGAGTAGGGGTCAGTACAGATTTTAGAGCCACCATGAATAGTTATGATAATGAATTGAATATATAGAGTATCAAGATTGAATGAAGGTGAAGTTATCAGAAAGCCATGTTAAAGTAACGTACACATTGATGTGGAAACTGACACTTTTAGCAAATGTTTTACTTATTTGTTAAATTCAGTAGGATTTTGTCAGATTGTCAAAGGTCCAACTCATAATCATAACACACATTAGATTTAATTATAACTTACAAAGTTGAAATTCAAAATTTAAATATTACTCTATTAAATGAAGTTATTTCCGATCACTTAATTACATTTGATTTAGTCCTGCCCATCGCCAACGCACTCACAGATTAAAACAAAGACAGTGCGACATCTAGATTGTAATTCTGCTTCAAAATTTATAGATACCTTGAGTAAGTCGAGTGTAATTGTGGAAAACCATTTAGATCAGTTAACATCAAATGTAAACGTGGAAAACAATTTAGATCAGCTAATATCACATTATAATGTGACCTTGAGAGATGCTCTGGACACAGTGGCTCCCCTTAAAACAAAAGTGATCAAAGCACATAGAAACTCTCCCTGGTTTAATGAAAACACTCGAGCTCTTAAATTAGAGTGTCAAAACTGAGCAAAGATGGAGAACAACAAAGCTACATGTCTTTCAAATTGCATGGACAGAGAGTGTTAATAAATATAAAAAGCCCTCTTTAAAGCTCGCTCAGAATACTATTCTACATTAATAGATAGCAATAATAAAAATCCTAGGGTACTTTTAGAGCAGTGGCTAAATTAATAAATGGCAATTCAGATCAACAGTGCAAAATACCAACGGATATTAGCAGTACAGACTTTATGAACTTCTTCAATGAGAAAATTAAAAATATAAGATCCCAGATCTCAGCATCACAGTACAAACCAAATACTAGCTTAGCAGACCCTGTCACATTGCATTCAGCACTTTAATAATTTTAATCCTGTAACTGAGCAGGAAGTCTTAACTTTAATTACTAAAATGAAGCCCACTACTTGTTCCCTAGATCCAGTGCCAACAAAACTAGTAAAAGTGCAATGGATGTTCTTGCAGCACCTATTCTAACATTATCAATAGTTCATTACTGCATGGCACGTACCTGATGCACTAAAAGTGTCAGTCATTAAACCTTACTTAAAAAGTCAGACCTAGACCCACACATACTAAATAACTATAGGCCTATTTCAAATTTACCATTTCTCTCTAAAATACTAGAAAAGTAGTCGCCAGTCAGCTTCAGTCACACCTTACGCATTACAATTTATTTGAGAAATTCCAGTCTGGCTTTCACACTGGTCATAGTACAGAAACGGCACTAACACGGGTTGTAAATGACATTCTGATATCCTCTGATGAAGGAAACTCCACTGTAATTATGTTGTTGGACTTAAGTGCAGCATTTGACACCATTGACCATTCTATTTTACTGCACAGGCTAGAAAACGATGTTGGGCTTACAGGCCCGTGCTCGCTTGGTTCAGTTCTTATTTATCAAATCGATTCCAATATGTACAGAAATGTGCTGACAGTACTCCATCATTATACACAGAAGTTCAATATGGTGTCCTGCAGGGCTCAGTACTGGGACCTTTACTGTTTTCACTTTACATGCTTCCACTGGGATCTCTCATTAGGAAACATAATGTTAATTTTCACTCGTATGCAGATGACACCCAGTTATACCTTTCATTTAAATCAAATGAAGTTTCTCCGATGTTGTCTTTAATTAGTTGTGTTAGTGAATTAAAGGAATGGATGAATGAGAACTACTTGTCTTTAAATACAGATAAAACAGAGATGTTAATTGTTGGAGGGAATGACGCTGATCACAGCAATATTTTGTCATCATTTAACTCAGTTGGAATCCCAATTAATTTTACTGAATCAGCCCACAATCTAGGAGTTATCTTTGACTCTAGCATGTCATTTAAAGCGCATATTACAAAGTTGTCCAAAACATGTTTTTTCCATCTTAAAAATATTAGGAAATTAAGGCCTTTCTAAATAAACAGGATTGTGAGAAATTAATTCATGCATTTATCTCTAGTAGGATTGACTACTGCAATGCGGTGTTCACTGGCTGTTCAAACTGTTCTCTATACAGCCTCCAGTTAATCCAAAATGCTGCAAGAATTATTACAAGAACAAGAAAATATGAACACATAACCCAGTTCTTAAATCTTTACACTGGCTCCCGGTTAAGTTCATGGCAGATTTCAAAATCCTTCTTTTAACATATAAAGCATTAAATGGCCAAGGTCCGGCTTACTTGTCTGAACTTATCATGACTTACAAACCTGAGCGCACATTAAGATCTCAAGATGCCGGTCTGCTTAGGATTCCAAGGATTAATAAAATAACAGTGGGAGGTCGAGCTTTTAGTTACAGGGCCCCTAAACTGTGGAATGGTCTTCCTGCTTCCATAAGAGATGCCCCTTCAGTCTCAGCCTTTAAATCCCGGCTGAAGACTCACTACTTCAGTTTAGCATACCCTGACTAGAGCTGCTGATTAACTGTACAGACTGCATCTCTGTTGTTAGTCATTAGCACTAAAACATAAGTAACATGATAATTATATTTGAATACTAACCCTCACCTATTCTGTTTCTTTCTCGGTACTCAAATGTGCATTGGTGCCACGCCCACCTGCCAAGTTGTTTGCCTGCCTATGGTAAAGTCACCCATGATGGAAGATCGCAGGAATCATGGGAAAGAGGGGTCCTTTCATCGGATTGGTTGGCCCAGCACTGTTTCAGCCGTGGAATGGCCAAATGGGGGAGGCAGCTTGATGGATGAGGTCGTCCGCCTCACCACTTCTTTTAAGTTTTGCTCTTGGAATTCTAAGCAGACACTCAGACATTCCAATAAGATGGAGCTAGATTATTTAAAGCTTTATAAACCATAAGCAGTATTTTAAAGTCAATTCTGAATGACACAGGTAAACAGTGTAGTGACATCAAAACTGGAGGAATGTGCTCAGATTTTCTTTTCCTAGTTAAGATTCTAGCAGCTGCATTCTGCACTCGTTGCAAACGATTTATGACTTTTTGGGGGTCCTGAGAGGAGTGCGTTACAGTAATGTAGTCGACTGAAAACAAAAGCGTGAACTCATTTCTCAGCAACTTTCAATGATATAAGAGGTCTAACTTTTGCTATGTTTCTTAAGTGAAACAATGCTGTCCTAGTGGTCTGATTAATTTAAAATTCAGGTTACAGTCAACAGTTACCCCTAAATTCTTTACCACCATCTTGACTTTTAATCCTAATGCATCAAATTTATTTCTAATAATCTCAATGTCTCCATTATTGACAATCACTAAAATTTCTGTTTTCTCTTTATTTAGCTTGTGAAAATTACTATTCATCTAATTAGAGACACAAGTAAGACATTGTGTTAGTGAAATAACAGCGTGTGGGTCATCAGGTGCAATTGATAAATACAGCTGTGTGTCATCAGCATAGCTGTGGTAGCTCATGTTGTGACGCGAGATAATCTGACGTAACCGAAGCATGTAGATCAAAAAGAGCAGTGGACCCAGGATAGAGCCTTGTGGAACACCATATCGGATATCATGTGTCTTTGAGTTATAATTACCATAACTAACAAACAATTTTCTACCTGCCAGGTAGGATTAAGACCAATTTAAGAGACTGCCAGAAAAGGCCCACCCATTGACTAAGGCAATTTCTAATAATGTTGTGATTAACGATGTCAAATGTGGCACTCAAATCTTAGGGGATGAGAACAGATAAATAGCCTCCGTATACATTTTCCTGCAACTCATTTACTACTTTGATGAGTGCAGTTTCTGTGCTGTGATTTGTTCTAAAACCTCTCAAAATATCTGAAAACAAAGGTTGTTCAGTCTCATGGTTTAGGTGAAGGGTACAAAAAGCTATCTCAGAGGTTTAAACTGTCAGTTTCAACTGTAAGGAATGAAATCAGGAAATGGAAGGCCACAGGCACAGTTGCTGTTAAACCAACCCAGGTCTGGCAGACCAAGAAAAATACAGAAGCAGCATATGCACAGGATTGTGAGAATGGTTACAGACAACCCACAGATCACCTCCAAAGACCTGCAAGAACATCTCACTGCAGATGGTGTATCTGTACATCGTTCTACAATTCAGCGCAATTTGCACAAAGAACATCTATATGGAAGGGTGATGAGAAAGAAGCCCTTTCTGCACTCATGCCACAAACAGAATCACTTGTTGTATGCAAATGCTCATTTAGATAAACCAGATTAATTTTGGGACAAAGGACTTTGGACTGAAGAGACAAAAATGGAGTTATTTGGTCGTAACAAAAAGCAATTTGCATGGCCGAAGAAGAACACTGCATTCGAAGAAAAACACCTGCTACCTACTGTCAAATTTGGTGGAAGTTCCATCATGCTGTGGGGCTGTGTGGCTAGTTCAGGGACTGGGGCCCTTGTTAACACTAGAATTACCAGACCCTATGAGAAAGCTTGTAAATACAGCCCACCTTAAATCCATTCTCACCTCTCTGTCAACGTCTTTTGTCCTGTTAATATGTCGATAACAGCAAGCAGCCTGGTATCCCATCCCCCCGCTCACTGCTACAGTTCAATTCACAAAGACGTTTCTCAGTGCTCAGTGTTTATCTTCGAGTGAAGTGCTGGAGCTTTATAGGGTAAAACAGTACATCGTCATTTGGAATACATACATTTCATGTGTGTTCAGTGTCAACAAAAATCTATGTAAAAATGTTGTTAATACAGAAACATTTTTCATGTTTTAGTAATAATTGAAAAAATGTAGACATTAAATGTATAATGTGTGAAGCCTGAAATACAAATATGAAATAAACACTTTCACAAAAGGTACAAGTATAACAAAACAAGTGCACTTTTATTCAAGAATTTAACCGAAGAAAAAAGAAAGCAGGTTACGGTAGACAGTTGATATGACTAAGAACTGCTGCCTTCCAATGAAGAGGTCACGGTTTCGATATCAGCTGCTTCCCAAATTTAACATTTTCAGTAGTGAGCTGCTCTTATTGTTAATATCATACAATAAAACCATACATTTGATTTGCGTCTGTAAATTTAGTTAAAGTTACCATTTTTTTTTTTTCAGTTTTATTCTCTCACTCACGTTCAAGCTCCCACAACCAATCTGACGCCGTTTTCAGATAAAGACGTGGTATAACAAACAAACTTATATTGTGATAGCCCCTCTTTATTTGAAAACCACGTCAGATCTTGAGACCGAGACTGGGAAAACTATGGACGTGGATGTGTGTTGTGTGTGACTGAGAATGGCTGTGGATGTGAATTTGTTTTTATTCAGTTTTATTCTTGAGTGCTCCTGCTCACACTGAATTAGTATGCACCTTCTGATCCATGATGTCAAAGCTGACAAAAAAGAGAGATTTAGGTATACAGTAATCCCTCGCTATATTGCGCTTTGACTTTCGCGGTTTTGCTCTATCGCGGATTTTATATGAAAGCATAACTAAATATATAACGCAGATTTTTCGCTGCTTCGCGGGTTCTGCGGACAATGTGTCTTTTTACTTCCTGTACATGCTTCCTCAGTTGGTTTGCCCAGTTGATTTCATACAAGGGACGCTATTGGCGGATGACTGAGAAGCTAACCAATCAGAGCCCGCAGTTAAGTTCTCCTGACTGAGAAGCTAACCAATCAGAGCATGCAGTTAAGTTCTCCTGACTGAGAAGCTAACCAATCAGAGCACGCAGTTAAGTTCCTGCCTGCTGAATGCAGTGTTAACCAGGAAGTCTTGTTTCGCTCATTCAGCATCAACGTGTTTCGCTGTGTAAAGAGTTGTGCTCTTTTGTGTTTATCTTTGTGTATAGTCAAGCCCTTCATTATGGCTCCAAAACGATCTGCTACTGCTTCAGGGGCCGTGCCCAAGCGCAAACAGAAGATGTTAACGATTGCGAAAAGGTAAACGTTTTGGATTTGTTGAAGGCTACGATTCTTTTATTTAAAAAGTAGGAAAGGAATATAAGATCTACGGCCGCAGTGTCCTTTTAACCAGGGTGCAAAACAAGTTGTAAGTGGATGTAATAAGGCAGTAGTCTGGATGGAATCTGCTTTAGGGATTTGGATTGAAGACTTCCAGAAGAACAATGGCGGTGCTACACAATCGCCTGAAGTGGATACTTTAAGGGCTGTAACGCTCTCCTTTGTTGTGCAGTAAAATTAAACTCATTGTTATCGGACAAGTCATCGTGTCATTGTTGGTGAGTAACCATAATTAATTTTCTACTTACAGTACTTAGTACATGTACAGTACATTTAGTGTCACTGTACACACACATTTACTGTATACTATTTTGTTGCATTATACGTATTTATTGCTGGTGGCCTGTCTATCGTAATGGCTGTAACATATGTGATATTGGAGACACTCAATATCTTTAAAATAATATTTAGGTTTTACTGTATATAAACAGTGTGTTTATATACATAATTTCAATGAATCTTACCTAATATCTAAGAGAATACAAAGGGATTATGCTGTATAACTCTGCAGGGAATATTTATAAACAGTGTGGGAGAGTTTATAAGGGCTTAAAATATATAAAAATAACCATAGAAACATATGGTTTCTACTTCGCGGATTTTCACCTATCGCAGGGGGGTCTGGAACGCAACCCCCGCGATCAAGGAGGGATTACTGTATATGACATTTGGAATAATTCATTTTATGACCTGTATTGTACATTTCGGAAAATGTTTTTGCACTAATGCAACATTATATTCATTTGCATTCCTTCACATGGTTGTAGTTAGTGACCACGGTTAATTTTTTGTTCTGATCTTGGCCAGTGTCCACATGCTGCTGCATGTTGGTATTTCTTTTGAACTCCAGGAGATGCAGAGGACAGCATAATACAGAGAGGTCAGTTATACACTAACCTATATACAATCATCAGATTCAAATGTTAACAGTTCCCACACACACCCAAGGACCGTCTTTATGACATGTGTATAAGGTGTGAAGCCTGAAGTCCAAATATCAAATAAACACTTTCACAAAAAGTACAAGTATAACGAAAGAAGTGAGCTTTTATTCAAGAATATAACTGAAGAAAAAAGAAAGCAGATTACGGTAGGCAGTTGACACGACAGCTTGCATAGTGCAATGCTAAGAACTGTTGACTCCCAATCAAGAGCTTCTGGGTTCGATGCTGGCTGCGTTCACACTCGCCCTGATCTGACACTGCTGTTTTCAAATAAAGACGCACTATAACAGAAGTGAACTCAGATCAGAGAAAAGAACAGAAGCTCTCCCCGCAAGAAATGTCTACTCACATATAAGAACAACGCAGCTGCATCAGGCGTAAAGGTGAAAGATGGCACCGTCTGAATACAGGACAAAGTCCAGCGTTATCCTGCCAATCACCTGTCCTTTAAAGAAACAGCACGGCTTACAGAGCTCGCCAACACTGCACCATCCTGATCTAAATACTAGCGTGGTGTATGTGCCCAAAAAAAGTCTAACTGCATTCTTGTACCATTGCTCACGTACTAAAGTGTCAGCAGGTATTTGTTGTGAGCATGCCCTTGACAATCAAACAGAAGAAGCTCTGCAGTTCACTTGTTCTTTACACTGTAGGAAGATAAGTAAATAAGTCAAGATAAGTAACATTCGATCTGGCTTTTATATAAGTAACATATCAATGCTTCTTATGTAAATACCATCACAAAACATAATCAGGAACATGATTTTGTACGATATGTTGGCGAGCTCTGTAAGCCGTGCTGTTTCTTTGAAGGACAGGTGATTGGCAGGATGACGCCGGACTTCGTCCTGTATTCAGACGGTGCCATCTTTCTCCTTTACGCCTGGTGCAGCTGCGTTGTTCTTATATGTGAGTGGACGTTTCTTGCGAGGAGGGCTTCTGTTCTCTTTCTCCGATCTGAGTTCACCTCTGTTATAGCGCTTCTTTATTTGAAAACAGCAGTGTTAGATCAGGGCGAGCGTGAACACAACTGAGAGAATAAAACTGAATAAAAAAAAATGCTAACCTTTACAAGTACCATACATTTACACTGTCTGTTACAGACTCAAATCAAATGTATGCTTTTATTGTATAACAGTAACAATAAGAACAGCTCACTAATCAAAACGTTTATTTTGGGAGATGTTAAGACTCAAACCTAGAACATTCTGAATTGGAGTCAGCAGCTCTAACCAGTATACTACCTGAGAAGTCAGGACAACAAGCAACACTAACCTGATTTCTTTTTATTAAGTTATAGTCTTGGGGGGGAAAAAATGCGCATTTAATGTGTTATACTTATACCTTTTGTGAAAATGCTTATTTGATATTTGGACTTTACACATTATACACTTCATGTCTACATTTTGTCTTTAATACTGAAACATGGAAAAAGTTTGTCTTTTAGGTATGTGTTCAACATTTCTGTCATCCTACACTTACACAGATCTTTGTGGACACTTTGTGAAATGCATGTGTTCTGAATAACAATATATTTTTTTAGCCTAAGTACCTGACTCAGTGAAAAACAAGGCTTCATTTGGGAGAGGTTTTTGCAGGTTCTCCGGTGGTGAGGGGGTGGGATGGTATAGCAGGCTGTTTGCTGCTTGGGAATATCGACATATTTACAAGTCAAAAGACGCTGAATGGAGACTTGCAAGTGAATTTAAGTAGGGCTGGATTTACGAGTTTTCTCGTAAGCTTTGGTAATTCTAGTGTTAAAGTCGAGGGTCAGATGAATTCAACCCAATATCAACAAATTCTTCAGGATAATGTTCAAGCATCAGTCACAAAGCTGAAGTTACGCAGGGGTTGGATATTCCAACAAGACAATGACCCAAAACACAGAAGGAAATCTACAAAGGCATTCATGCAGAGCTAGAAGTACAATGTTCTGGAATGGCCGTCACAGTCCCCTGACTTGAATATCATCGAAAATCTGTAGGATGATTTGAAGCAGGCTGTCCGTCAAATTGAACTGAAATGGAGAGATTTTGTATGAAGAATGGTCAGAAATACCTCCATCCAGAATCCAGACACTCATCACAGGCTATAGGAAGCATCCAGAGGATATTAAATTTGCAAAAGGATGCTCAACTAAGTATTGATGTCATATCTCTGTCAGGTGCCCACATTTATGCACCTGTCTAATTTTATTTTGATGCATGTTGCATGTTTTCTGTTATTCCAAAAAACTTAATGTCACTGCTGAAATCTTACTATTTCCATAAAGCATGTCAGATATTAAAAGGAAGTTGCTACTTTGAAAGCTCAGCCAATGATAAACAAAAATCCAAAGAATTAAGAGGGGGTTTCAAAACTTTTTCATATGACTGTATCTATACTAATAAAAGGTAAAGCCCTCACTGACTCACTCACTCACTGACTCACTCATCACTAATTCTCCAACTTCCCGTGTAGGTAGAAGGCTGAAATTTGGCAGGCTCATTCCTTACAACTTACTTACAAAAGTTGGGCAGGTTTCATTTCGAAATTCTACGCCTAATGGTCATAACTGGAACCTATTTTTCTCCATATAATGTAATGGAGTTGAGCTTGATGGCCGTGGGGGGCGGAGTTTCGTGTGACATCATCACACCTCCCACGTAATCATGTGAACTGACTGTACGTAGAAAACAAGGAAGAGCTCCAAAAAGCGCTGAAGAAAACATGCATTATATAATTGAGAAGGCAGCGAAACAATAAGAAGTGAGCCAGTCACACATAGAACCATATTCATGAGTGCAGCTACTTCGGAAACAAAGCACGGTGTAAACCTAAAGTTTAAATTAAGTTCATAGACAGGCTGCCGCTGGCGTTTGTCATGCCCACGGCTAATGCGGGATACAAGTTTAATGAGAGGACGCAGGATATAAACGAGAGTTTTGATCACTTTGTAACTAAGTTAAAATTACTGGTGAAGGGCTGTGCTTATGCATATTCCGAGAGACTGTGTTTGTGGGTGACTGACAGTTAAGGCGGGTGGAAGAGTCACGTCATCATCTCCCCTCCCATTCACCTCATTTCACTGTGAGCTGAGCTCCGCAACTCAGTCTTGCGGAACCAAATATGTGACGCTGCACCAAATACTCACAGAAAAATCCACAAGTTAATACACACGCTGTTTCTACAGTTTCTCCACACTCTGAATTTTCCAGGCACTACTTACAAAAGGTTACATTGAAAATCGTGTTACGTTATTTTTAAAATGTTTCCTTTTCTTAGCACAAGCACAGCTGAGAAGCTTCGATACATGTGCTCCATAACGCGTTAAAAAATAACGCATTTAATCACACTTTCCATTCCAAGCAAAGGGGTACTTCTGTCAATGCATGATTTCCTGGTACACCGATTACATTGATGCACACATCAGAGCTACAAAAATGTAACAGTTGGAAGAAAGTGCTTTGCTACAACTGATTGGAGGAAAATTTCATTTCAAAAGACTACACAACGGAAGCCTTGATAAAAGCGTGGTTTTCTGAACATATATATATATATATATATATATATATATATATATATATATATATATATGTATATATATTGTAAAAAGAGACAACAACAAGCAGCATAAAGGTTTGGGGTTATCCGGCCCCTTGTATTGTAGACAATCCACAATGAATAAAAAACTTAGGTCAAAACGTAAACACAAATATGTTCATACGCGTGACGCCATTCTAGGCGTTGGCAGCCATTTTATAGGGGAGGAGCCAGAAGTGGAGGAATGCTGGGAAGGAACCGTGAGGGAGGATGGGACTGATGATGTCAGGAAAGATGGCTGAGGAACAGTGGAAAATCTAGGCAATATGGCATAAACTCCAATAATCTAATTAAAATGACTATTTTAGAAGAACAATGTATTAAAACTATAAAAAAGATCACAGATTAAACAAAAATACACACAGAGCGCTAATAAAATAATTTAGTTCCTATTCCAAATATCAATAAGCACATAGTATTCATCTCTGCACCTCGAAACATTAAATATGGCACTATTAAATGTTAGAGCTTTAACTAACAAAACGTTTTTATCAACGATCTTATTAGTGATAAAAATAGATTTATTGCACTAAATGAAACGTGGCTTAATTCAGACGGCGCTGTTTTAATCGAATCTCGCCTCCGGATTACAGTTTTACTCATGCAGACCGCCAGGAAAAGGGGGATTGGCTAACATTTACTCGAGCCGATTAAAATGTAAAGATGTCAGTTTTGGTAAGTTCAAGTCCTTTGAGTATCTCGCCGTTGTTATTCATGGAGATTCTCAAGTTCTAGTACTATCCGTGTATAGATCTCCTAAATATAAGCGTCTTTTTGAGGAATTCTCTGACTTAATGTCAATTTTAATTACTAACTATGACACACTCCTAATAGTTGGCGACTTTAATTTTCATATAGATAATCAGTGTGATCTAAAAGTAAAAGAATTTATGAACCTCCTGGATTCTTTTGATTTGAGACAACTCATAAATCAGCCTACACATAAAGCAGGTCATACGTTAGACTTAGTGATTACTAAAGGACTGAAAGTTGATATAAAACAGATCATTGATATTGGTCTATCAGACCATTTTCTTCTACTTTTAATATAGAAATAATGATAAAAAACACTCATGAGAAGCATATTGTTAAAAAATGCTTCTTTGACTCGGCAGCAGCTTTAAAACTTACAAACATTTTAAGCAATCAGTCCGTTTATAGTGCCAGCTATAATAGCGAGGATAATGTAAATAGTAAGGTGGAAAGATTTAATTCTAAAGTGAGAGCTGCTGTTGACATAGTTGCACCTGAAAAGACAGTGAAAAAATCTTCTAGCATTGTTATACCATGGAAGACCCAAAGAGTGTCTGATTTAAAGAGAACATGCCGTAGAGCTGAGCGTCAATGGAGGAAGACTAAACTTACTATCCACCATGAAATATTAAAAGTCAAAATAACAGAATACAATAACACTGTCCGTCTTGAGAGCTGCTATTTCTCTAAGATTATAAATAACAATGCTAGTAATCCCAGAGTCTTATTTTCTACAATTGATCGCCTACTAAACCCAGGTAGCTCAAAGGAATGCCTCCTAAGTGCTTCCAGTGAAACCTGTGAGGCTATCGCTGTATTTTCAATCAAAAATTAATGATATTAGAAATAACATAGTATATCTCCCCAACACTAAGGATCCTCCTAAACCCCAGCATCCTGTTATAAACAAATTAAACTCTTTCACTAGGATAGATTTACCTGATTTACATAAAATAATATCTCAATTAAAACCCTCCACCTGCGTCCTTGACCCAATACCAACAAGGTTTTTCAAAGAAGTATCAGGCGTGCTAATTGATAATGTTCTGACATAGTAAATTCGTCACTAGATACTGGGGTCTTCCCAGACTGTCTTAAGACTGCTGTAGTTAAACCCCTACTTAAGAAACATAATCTTGACCCCTCGCTCTTGAAAATTTTAGACCCATCTCTAACCTGCCTTTCTTAAGTAAAGTTCTGAGAAGGCAGTCATTATGCAGTTAAATGACCACCTAAATAAACATGCTATTCTTGATAAATTTCAGTCGGGTTTTAGAACAAATCACAGCACAGAAACTGCACTCGTTAAAGTAGTAAATGACTTGCGGGTAAATGCAGACAGAGGCCATTTATCTGTTCTCATCCTCTTAGATCTGAGTGCTGCATTTGACACCATTGATCACAACATTCTTAGAAATCGCCTTAGTCAATGGGTGGGCCTCTCTGGCAGTGTCTTAAATTGGTTTGAATCCTACCTGACAGGGAGAAAATTTTTGTTAGTTGTGGAATTACAACTCGAAGACACATGATATCCAATATGGTGTTCCACAAGGCTCTATCCTGGGTCCGCTGTTATTCTCAATCTACATGCTTCCGTTAGGTCAGATTATCTCAGGGCACAACGTGAGCTACCACAGCTATGCTGATGACACACAGCTGTACTTATCAATAGCACCTGATGACCCTGATTCTATTGATTCACTAACACAATGTCTGACTTGTATCTCAGAATGGATGAATAGTAATTTTCTCAAGTTAAATAAAGAAAACTGAAATTTTAGTGATCAGCAATAATGGATACAATGAGGCTATTAGAAATAAACTGGATACATTAGGATTAAAAGTCAAGACGGAGGTAAAAGCTTAGGGGTGATTGTTGACTGTAATCTGAATTTTAAATCACATATTAATCAGATCATTAGGACAGCATTTTTCACTTAAGAAACATAAGTAAAGTTAGACCTCTTATATCACTGAAAGATGCTGAGAAATTAGTTCACGCGTTTGTTTTCAGTCGACTAGATTACTGTAACGCACTCCTCTCAGGACTACCCAAAAAGACATAAATCGTTTGCAACTAGTGCAGAATGCAGCTGCTAGAATCCTAACTAGGAAAAGAAAATCGAACACATTTCTCCAGTTTTATGTCACTACACTGGTTACCTGTGTCATTCAGGATTGACTTTAAAATTCTGCTTATGGTTTATAAAGCCTTAAATAATCTCGCCCCATCTTATATATCGGAATGTCTGACACCTTATATTCCAAATCGTAACCTCAGATCCTCAAATGAGTGTCTCCTTAGAATTCCAAGAACAAAACTTAAAAGAAGTGGTGAGGCGGCCTTCTGCTGCTATGCACCTAAAATCTGGAATAGCCTGCCAATAGGAATTCGCCAGGCTGATACAGTAGAGCACTTTAAAACACTGCTGAAAACACATTACTTTAACATGGCCTTTTATAACTTCATTTTAACTTAATTTAACTTAATCCTGATACTCTGTATGTTCAATTCATCATAATAACTATTCATGGTGGCTCTAAAATCGTACTGACCCCTACTCTCTTTTCTGTTTCTTTTTCCGGTTTCTTTGTGGTGGTGGCCTGCGCCACCTCCACCTACTCAAAGCTTCATGATGCTCCAACAATGATGGATGGATTAAAAGGCAGAAGTCTACGTGACCATCATCATCAAGCCCTTCCGTGAGAACCCTAAATCCAAAGAGGACTGTTTAATTTATGTTAGGTAGAATGCCCAGAGGGGAGTGGGCGGTCTCATGGTCTGGAATACCTACAGATTTTTTTTTTCTCCAGCTGTCTGGAGTTTTTTTGTCCAGCAGTTTCCGGCTTAGGTACATCACGGGGTGTTCAACACCATGGACGCTTTGGCTCAACACGGCACCCAGGCCTGTGTCCGAAGCGTCGGTCTGGAGGATAAAAGGCAGCCCAAAATCAGGGGTCCTTAATACAGGTGCCGACGTTAGGGCCTTTTTCAGGTCACTGAATGCGTGTTCCGCCTTGTCGTTCCATACCACATGTAGGGGAGCGCCCTTCTTTGTTAAATTGGCGGTAGTACCCCGCTAGCCCCAAGAAAGCCTGCACCAGTCTCTTGGTATTTGGATGGGGCCATTCCAGGATGTCTTTGACTTTGGAACATTGGGGTCTCACCTGTCCTCGTCCCACAAGGTAGCCTAAATATTTGGCCTCCTTTAAGCCAAAAAAACATTTACGGGGTTAATGCGGAGGCCGGCTTTAGCCTGTGTCGCGAGGACAGCAGAGACCTGCAATAGATGCTCCTCCCAGGTGCCGGAATAGATGACGACGTCATCCAGGTAGGCGGCACTATAGGACTGGTGGGGCTTCAGCACTCTATCCACCAGACGTTGAAATGTCGCTGGGGCCCCGTGCAGCCCAAATGGGAGGACCTTGTATTGCCAATGCCCACTAGGGGTGCTAAAGGCCGTTTTTTTCTTTTGCAGATTCCATTAAGGGAATTTGCCAATACCCTTTCGTCATGTCAAGAGTAGTCAAGTATCGAGCCGCACCCAGCCGCTCGAGTAGGTCGTCAATGCGGGGCATCGGGTAGGCGTCGAACTTGGAGACCTGATTCAGACGTCTAAAGTCATTACAGAACCTCCAGGAGCCGTCCGGCTTGGAAACGAGGACAATAGGACTGGACCAAGGGCTATGGCTTTCCTCTATAATGTCCATATCCAACATCCGTTGCACCTCCAGTTCCACTTCGGCGCGTTTTGCCTCCGGGAGTCTATAGGGCCTCTCCCGGACGATTACTCCGGGGTCGGACTATATCGTGTGCAATCAGCGAGGTCCGGCCCGGTGACTCGCTCACTACTTCGGGATGGCGGATAGCCTGGGTTATCTCCGCCGCTGTAAGGGTGTCAGCTCGTCACCAAGGTTAAGGGCAGATGTGCTAGCGAATAGGGAGAGGGACCTACGAGTGTCGGGAGACTCCTCCCTGCCCTTCCAAGGTTTTAACAAATTGACATGGTAGATCCTCTCGCTCGGTCGACGATTAGGTTGTTTAACTAAATATTTGACGAGCCCTTTTCTTTCCTTAACCTCGTATGGCCCCTGCCAGTGAGCTAGCAACTTTGAATGGGAGGTAGGAATGAGCACCATCACTCGATCCCCCGGGCGGAACTCCTGGAGGACGGAGTTGCGGTTGTAACACCGGGCCTGCGCTGCCTGCGCACGAGTCACGTGGTCCTTTAGGAGTGGCCTGATTTTAGCGAGCCTATGACGCAGTTGCACCACATACTCCAATATATTGGAGGAGGGAAGGGCCTCAGCCTCCCAGCCCTCTTTTAGTATGTCTAAAAGTCCCCGGGGTTGTCGCCCGTACAATAATTCAAAAGGGGAGAAGCCTGTAGAGGCCTGGGGCACCTACCGGTAAGCAAAAAGCACGAGCGGTAGGAGCTGGTCCCAATTCCTGCCATCGGCGCTGACTACCTTACGGAGCATCTGTTTAAGCGTCTGGTTAAAACGCTCCACCAACCTGTCTGTTTGGGGGTGGTAGACAGACGTCTTCAGGTGCTTTATTCGCAGTAATCTGGCAACCTCTCTGAACGTATCTGAGGTGAAGGGAGTACCCTGGTCCGTGAGGACTTCTTTGGGGATACCCACTCTAGAAAATAAGTTGACTAATTCCCATGCGATATTTTTGGTGTTAGCGGAGCGCAGGGGAACTGCCTCTGGGTATCGGGTCGCGTAATCTACCATGACCAATATGTACTTATGGCCACGGTTTGAGGGTTCCAGGGGTCCTACTAAGTCCACCCCTATTCTGTCAAACGGGATTTCTATCAGGGGTATTATGGACGAGAGGAGCGCGGTCCCTCCTAGGAATCTGGCGAATCTGACATTCCGGACAGGATTGACAGAAGCGCTGGACCTCCTCGTTGATCCCGGGCAAGTAAAAGCGGAGCTTGATTCTCTCCAACGTTTCTCGGCCCCGAGGTGGGCACCTAGGAGGTGAGTGTGAGCTAGTTCACATACCTCCCGCCGGAAGGTACGCTGCACTAGCAACAATTTCCGCACCTCACCCTCGTGGGTTGCCACCAGATACAACAGATCATTCTCCAACACAAAGAAGGGCTCGCGTGGCATGGAACAGTCAGCTTGTGAGCTGCCTGGACGAACAATCGCATTCCGGGCAAACCGCAGGAAATCGTCATTCCACTGCTCCCTTCTAAATGAGGCAGGCGTGGACCTAAATTGATGGTCCAAATTGCTCAGGGGGTCTTGTGAGCGGGTTGGCGGAAGTGTTCCCTGGCTCGTCCCTTCTCTGGTGGATACTTCTGGGTCAGGGTCCGTCGCCTGAGAAATGTCCCCCGATGTGCCTGCGCCATTAGGGCCTGCCCCAGAGCACGGCGTGGAGACCGCGGGAAGGGTGCCTCGCCCCCTCATAACCAGACCTAGTTAGGCCCCGGGAGCGGTGTTCATCTTACCGCATTTTCTGTGCGACCAGTCTTGTCCCAAAATTACTGGATAGGGGGGTTCGGGCAACACCGCAACCGTCAAGTGGGATACCTGCCCCTTCCATGTGATGTAACAGCTGGCGGAGCGGTAAGACTTGGTCTCCCCATGCACACAAGTGACTTGCAAATGCTGCGTAAGCCACTGTCGCATGTAATACGTAGCGGCGGCGACAATGGTAATGTTGCTGCGAGTCAAATAAAGCCACCACCGAGTGCCCGTTCAATAACACCACTCCCGTGTTTGGACTTGCCAGCGGGTGCAACGGAGTACAGTACCTTTCCGCTGTGGCCCAGGTGCAGTCCATCGGCTCCGAGGCGGTGTTGAGGGGACAGGTTGGCAATAGGTGGCCGGTCTCTCCGCACTTGTAACAGCGCGGAGAGGCCGACTTTTCTTTGGGTCTTTGCGGTGCTTCCGCTGCTGCCCGAGAGGGCTCGGGGTGGGCCGCCTGTCCCTGTCAGTTCCCACGAGCTTGTCTTTCCGACTCCCCAGCTTGGTAGGCCACGAGCTGTCGCTCCAGGACTTCTAGGAGTCCTGGAATGTCCTTATAGGGGTGGCGCCGGACCTGCTGTGCGAGGAAGCTTGGCATGGCGTTCACCAGACCCTCACAGGCCACCTGCTCCATGACCTTCCGGGCCTGGGGACCCTCAGACCGTAGCCAGTGTCCCATCTTCCCCCAGAAGTCGAAGGCGTGTGCTCGGGCCGGCCACTCAGGGTCAAACTGCCAGCTCCGCCACTCGCTCGCCTGCTGGCCCCGCGTGATGCCGTAGCGGGCCAGGATCTCCTGTTTTAGGAGGTCGTAACTCACGGAAGTCTGCTGCGTGGGTCCCTTCAGGTAGGGCGCCAGAATGGACGCCTTTTCGACGTTATTGCCACTTTTCGTTCGGGTGGCCGTCTGTTCAAATACAGTATGCCCGGGTAGGACTCAATATCGGCGGCCTCTGTCATCGGCACCAGAGGCGGAGGCGTTGGACGAGGCGGAAAGGGCCTTACCCTCCGGGCTTCTACCAAACCTGGCCTTTGTTTCCTCCAACTCCCGGGTGGTAGTGGCTTGTGCTTGCTGCAGGGCCAGGATCTGGGCATTCATCCCCTGCAGCCGCAGTGTTGAGGTTCTGTCCTTGCTCACCTCTTTCTCGGACTTGAATCCTGCCGACTACGGCACTGTAAAAGAGACAACAACAAGCAGCATAAAGGTTTGGGGTTATCTGGCCCCTTATATTGTAGACAATCCACAATGAATGAAAAACTCAGGTCAAAATATAAACACAAATATGTTCATACATGACAGCATTCTAGGCGTCGTGGCCATTATAGGGAGGAGCCAGAAGTGGAGGAATGCTGGGAAGGAACCGTGAGGAGGATGGGACTGATGACGTCAGGAAAGATGGCTGAGGAAGGCGGAAGTAAATGTACTACAGGAAGGCTTATGATGGCGGGCGTCTTTTGTCCTGGAAGAAATCAAAGGATAAAGGTTAGTACCCCGCCACTCCCCTGCGGTGAAGCGTCCTCCAAAGCGTTTTAAGGTCCGCATGTGATCTCCTAATGCTGCATGACAATATGTAGATGTATATGTATATATACTGTATATATGTGTGTATATGTATATATATGTTTATGTGTGTGTATATATAAGTATATATATATATATATATATATGACAGCAAGACTCATGACAATGTCAATCATGTTTACGTTATTATTAAAATGTTTCCTTTTCTTTTTCATTACTTCTTTAACCTAACTACTTCTCACTTTCTAAGTGCGGTATTTTGCTATATTTATATATATATATATATATATGAATGACCTCCAAAGAAGACGCAGGAGACTTTTGATCATGAACATGTCTGCAAAAAGTGCCGTCTCCTGCCCAACAAAAGTCAAGCAGCGGGCTTTATAGCATAATGCCTGCCTTTGAGGCGCTGACTGCGCTTCTGCCTTAAGTCAAAGTGAGCACTTTTAAATTTTTTTTCTCCTCCCCCTGAGCTATAGCCCAGACAAGTGCAAACACGGGACCCCTTTTGTACACCGAGGCAAAATAATATTAAGGCACTGCGCTTTGTTTTGCACATATATACAATTATGAAATTCGTCAGCTCGGATTATGAAGACACACACAGGAGTGGAGGACTGACAGTGCCATCACAGCCGATTAATAGATGGGACGTCTCACCAGTCTACACAAGACCCACGCGACTGGTCCCCAAAAGGCTCATATCGTCATGGCTTCTCTACACTATATAAAAAAAAAGGCAACCTTCCTTTCTTTACACCTTTTACCCTTTTACCCCAAACCAAAGCCTTTCTCTCTTAACACTGCAGAGGACACAAAACTAATTTTCTTTAATTGCTGGTAATGCCGGTAAGGCACATTACTAGAGGCAGAAATTTGGACGTTCACATATAAAATGTAATTTCTATACCACAGCCGTAGTGTAGCGCCTTTCAAAGGGATCTACTACCGAGATGATCCATATACATTTTAGCTGCTGTTAGTTCTACTTACCTGTTGTGTTACACAGTCTTTAAAATGTAGTTTACCCGCAACCACTCCAGTAGTGCTCAATGTATCTTTACTTCTTAAAACATTAATGTTTTACTGTTTAATAACGTATAGACTACATTTTATTATTTTTCCCTTGCACTCAGTGACCAAAGCTATACACACACATATAGACACATACATATATATACACATATATATATACCTGTGTGTATGTTTGTATGTATGTGTATATATATATATATATATATATATATATATATATATATATATATACACACACACACACACACCTATCTACATTATATATATGTATATATATACACACACACACACATACATACATACATATACACACACACAAATTATATATATGTGTGAGTGTGTGTGTGTGTATGTATGTATGTGTGTGTGTATGATGTAGATAGGTATGTAAATATATATATATATATGTGTATATGCAGATATGTATATAGATATGTATATATGTATAGATATGAAGATATGTATGTGTATATGTATATATATATACGTATATATATATATATATATATATATATATATATATATATATATATTGTGGTGGATTAAGTGCTTTTCGCACCCTTGTACCCTCAGACTATACGTCAGACACCAGGTAAAATTCCAAAGATGATATTTATTATAATAATAAAGTGCACAAAGCACGCTCCCTCCACAATTCTCCAATAACAATAAACCACAATATAAACAATCCTCCACTCCCAGACGCTTAGCCACCCTGCCTCCCAACTCAGCTCATTGTCTGGGAGCTCCCACAGTCCTTTTATATTCCCTGACCCGGAGGTGTTCCTGCCCAACAGTCCACAAGTCCTTATTCCTTCCGGGTCAGGGTAAACAATGTTTTTCTCACCCCGGAAGCCCGTCGCTCTTCCTATGACGAACTTCCGGGTCAAAGGGCACGAAGAACTCTTCGGTCCTCCCTGCAGCTCCCTCTCGTGGCCCCCATGGCATCCAGCAGGGCGGTGCATAAAACTCCATTGTCCATGATGCCCTGCTGGTCTTCTGGGGACCTCCATGCTGCAAGGAGGGCTCCACCTGGCGGCTTGGGGGTATTGGCCGGATAAACAGCCGCCATCCTCCACAGTATTCCCCCCCCAGCGACGAATTATAAAGATTCGGAGCGGCCTGCCCCGAGAGGGAAGTCTTCCTCCAAGAGGACGTTCCGGTTGAGCCTTGATTAGTCCGAATATCTTGGTCCCTGGAGAACCTAGGGGGAATATTATTCCAATTCGATATCTTGTCCCCCTCTCTCCAAGGACAGTATCGCCAAATGTGGCCCAACCTTCGGCACCTGTAGCACTGCCTCTGTCCTCCTGGTATTCTCCCCCTACGGGACTGAAAACAATAAGGAAATGTTAGGTCCGCCCCTTCGCTTGCTGGGAGAGAAACCCCTGCCGCCTCTAACGGTGTTTTTTCTCTTTCTGCTTCTATACCTTTGTCAGGAGACCCCCGTTTTATTTTCGGGATCTCCTGCTTAATCTGGGGCTTGTCCACAGTCTGAGTCTCTCTATTAAGTAAAGAGAGACCCTTTACTGTTTGCACCCCTTTACTTTTACAAATTACCGGTGGCGGCGTCTTTAGGGCTGTCTCGCTCCGGGAGTCAGCACTATGTAGCTGCCCCGGATCGATTAGCCCTTCCGCCGGCCACTCGGTTATCGTACCGGCCTCTCTTGTAGGGCACGCCGTGTATTGGCACCCGCTATTTATTAAAAGCGGGCCCGGATTACACTGCGTCCCTCTTGTTTTATATACGGTACGGGTTTCACATACCTGTACCGCCACATTATGATATACGGGAGGCTCCCCACCAAATCGCCGCACGTAGGCCCTCACCTTCTCCAACGGCTCTCTGGCTGCAGCTCCCAAATCTCCGACGATCTTTTCAATTGTCGTCAGAACCTGTAAGATACTTTTTACGGGCTCGATCAAGCGCTCGAGTTCCCGCAAGTCAATATTATTTATTTCGACCGGCAGAAGACTTACTTCCTTGTCTGTCTTCTCTGCCGGCCGGGAGCCAATGAGCACGCCCGCTTCTCGCACGTGCTCTGACGGATCTCGCTGGAGGCTTCTGGGACTTGGAGTTCTCTAAGGCAGCGGTCGAGGATCGGGTCGCTTCTTTCAGCGGACTGAGGTCTGTCTTAATTACTTTTACGACATCCCGAACAGCCATTTCCCGACCCTCCTTACCTTTATGATTTGTGAGCGGTGCTCCGCTCGCCTCCCCTTCCCGAAAAATCAAGTCCGTCTTTTCTTGGGCGAAGCCATAAACAGCTGGATACGGAACGTCACCTTCCTTGAATCCTTCGTGGTAGGTCACGTGTCCCTTGCCGGCACCCGTAATGCGGAAGTCCTTTGGGTTGCTCATTTGCCTGAACGGGAGCGCGCCATCGCCTTCGGGTTTGTCCTCTGCCTCCCGCAGAGCCTTCGGATGGACATCTGGGAGGTATGTACATGGGACATCATGTGTTAAATTAAAAAGATTATAAAGTACATTCCCAGCACATACCTCGCCGGAGACGTCTTCCTCCGGAAATCTCTCCCGAAACTGGTAGCTGCTCCATGGCTCGTCTTGAGCGCAGGCAATGTCGAGCGCTAGACCTCCGCTGTTGCTGGCGCTCTGCTTGGTCTTCTTCTTCCCCATTACGGACTTAAAATAGGGTTAGTGGCGATTTTCTGCGTGTCTTGACGCTGCCTTCTTGGGTATTCTGTCCACAATAAATTTTTTAAATACAGGTCCTCTGCCAAACTGACGGCCAGAGAATCCTGCCGAAGCTACGCCAATTGTGGTGGATTAAGTGCTTTCTCGCACCCTTGTACCCTCAGACTATACGTCAGACACCAGGTAAAATTCCAAAGATGATATTTATTATAATAATAAAGTGCACAAAGCACGCTCCTCTCCACAATTCTCCAATAACAATAAACCACAATAATAAACAATCCTCCACTCCCAGACGCTTAGCCACCCTGCCTCCCAACTCAGCTCATTGTCTGGGAGCTCCCACAGTCCTTTTATATTCCCTGACCCGGAGGTGTTCCTGCCCAACAGTCCACAAGTCCTTATTCCTTCCGGGTCAGGGTAAACAATGTTTTTCTCACCCCGGAAGCCCGTCGCTCTTTATATGACGAACTTCGGGTCATAGGGCACGAAGAACTCTTCGGTCCTCCCTGCAGCTCCCTCTCGTGGCCCCCATGGCATCCAGCAGGGCGGTGCATAAAAACTCCATTGTCCATGATGCCCTGCTGGTCTTCTGGGGACCTCCATGCTGCAAGGAGGGCTCCACCTGGCGGCTTGGGGTATTGGCCAGGATAAACAGCCGGCCATCCTCCACAATATATATATATATATATGTATGTAGACTCAAACCCATTATGACAGCAGCAATCCAAGCTGTGAGAAAACACTATAAAGGAGGCGTGTCAGATGTCGTGGTACATTTTCTAATGCAGCTAGACGAAAACAACTTTGTGACGCTGTCGTCAAATACACAAAACAATTACTTTGACAATCATGTTACGTTATTTTTAAAATGTTTCCTTTTCTTTTTCATAACTTCTTTAACACACAGCATCGCTGCGAAGCGCGGGTATTTTGCTAGTATTAAATAGTAAGAGAAAATGGTCTGATAGACCAAAATCAATGATCTGCTTCATATCAACTTTCAGTCCTTTAGTAATTACTAAGCCTAACGTATGACCTGCTTTGTGTGTAGGCTAACTAATGTGCTGGGACAAATCAAAAGAGTACAGGAAGTTCATGAATTCTTTTGCTTTCGGGACACACAGATTATCGATATGAAAGTTAAAGTCACCAACTATTAGGAACGTGTCATAGTTTGTAATTATAATTGACACCAAGTCTGAGAATTCCTCAAAGAAAGACGCATTGTATTTAGGAGGTCTATACATGGATTATACTTGAAACTCCATGAATAACAATAACAAGATACTCAAATTACTTGAATTTGCCGAAGCCAATATCTTTACACTTTAACCGGCTCAAGTAAATGTTTGCTAAACTGCTGCCTTTCTTGCCTTGGCGATCCGCATGACCAAAGTTGTAATTCAGAGGCGTGGATTCGATTGAAACAGCCGCACCATCAGAGCTAAGCTACGTTTCACATTTTCCTGTCACTAATAGGATTTTTGATGGAAATTATCTTGTTGGTAAATGCTCTAACATTTAATAGAGCCATATTTAATGTCTCAGAAGAGCAGAATTGAGTTGTAGGAGCGTTATGGGTATTCAAGATAGAAATTAAGTTATTTTTATTAGAGTCACTCTGTGTGTATTTTTTATTCATTCTATAGTCTGTTTTTATAATTTTATTACATTGTTCATCTAGAGGTGTAATTGTAATTAAATTATTTGTATTTATGCCACACTGTCTAGATTTTTTACATGCATTGAGGTTAGTTATTAGAGTATTGATGAAGTGCACTTTAAAGGAAGATTTTGTTACCGAATTATCATATCCTAGCATAGCGTTATGGAAAGGGTTAGATGTAAAAATAGAGAGTCAAGAGTGACAAATTACTTTAGTGATGTTTTCAGAGAGGACCCGGGCACAGAATCTATTTGAATACAGACCATCCTGCCTGAAGAAATGTGGCTTCTCCCTGAAGAGGTCCCAATTGTCTATGAACCCGATGTTTTGTCCCTCACAGAAGCCTTTCAGCCAGGGGCACCCCTTCCTTTCACCCAGACTTTCAAACACATTCCTAAATATATGATTTCGAAGAATGAACCCAAATGTCAAGAATGTTTTAACCTTTTAGACAATTTTTTTACCCATGTGACACAGATGAGTTTTGCTTGCTGCCTGCTAAATTGTCTCTCCTCAGATTTCTCCAGAATAATGTAAATTTTTTCCTAAATGATGCGTTTTATTTGTGACACATACC
Source organism: Polypterus senegalus (assembly GCF_016835505.1). Classification (NCBI taxonomy): domain Eukaryota; kingdom Metazoa; phylum Chordata; class Cladistia; order Polypteriformes; family Polypteridae; genus Polypterus; species Polypterus senegalus. Next base: position 26,656 of record NW_024383861.1, read on the forward strand.
TCATCTTTGATAATTTAGTGTACTGTAGACACCATGTCTTCAATGAAGAGAAACATTCTCTGAAGTTAACCTCCAACTGCCCCGGTCTACTTGAAGTGAACAAGATTCAGATCAAACCAAACTATTCAAATATGAATATGTTCATAAATAAACTCCTGACTAGTAGACATCTCTAGCAGAATTCCTGAACCAATTTTATGTTTGTAAGCTTTTACTTTAATTCTCAGTTTGCAAAGTTCAGTGTGTATTTGACTCTCATGTATAGAGATGTATTTAAAAGTAGCTTCTGGTTTTTCTTTGACTTTTATTTTAAAGATATGTGCAGAAAAAGTAGAGATTGAAAATGACACATGAGAAAGGAAGGAAGAATTTATTGTTCATAAAGGTGACGCAGGTGAGCTCTTGTGCATTTCACATTACTAATGTAGATACATCGGTGTTCAGGTGTATGTCTTTATAATTATTCCTAAAATAATTAACAACATTTTGTTAAATTGAGTACTGGGCAACGATTTAAAATTTTTAGTCACGATTAATCACAGACAGTCACAACAATCACATTGTTATGCGCAAAATTCAATAATGAACTCTAAAGTAGTGTACTGCATGTATTTGGTTTGCAAACACTTTAAACAAATAAGGTGCATTTTAACAGCAGTGTTTATTCCCTTTACCTAGTTGCAGTTAAAATATTACTTAAACATTAATGTAATCAAATCAAATATAAAACCAAAGTTACGTATTTGCCACTGCCAGGGCATTAACATTTTATCTTGTTTGCTATATTAAAACACGTTACCCTCCGAGTACAGAGCCACCATCACAACATTATAACTGGCATCTTCCGAGCAACAGCAAGTTCACATTTCTAAATCAGTTTTCTTTTTTATCTGAACAGACAGATACCAACAGACACGTTTTTGTTTATTAGGGAGCAGCATAAACAGTTGTATGTTCAGGAGCAACTCTTTGAAGGCTAATATTTTTACCCAAAAACAGTGATGGTTTCACACGTAAATCAACATAAAACGTCTGTTGCTGCCTGTTGTGCCTGCTTGTCGGCGCCTGTTTGCAGCAGCAGCGGCTCATGAATGCACGGTGGGCTGGTGGTCTATTGTGAGACAGGTTCGCGTGGATGGCAGTTACAATGACATGCATTCTGGTTTGTACCTCCTGTCATCGTAAATGTCTGTCCTCCCAGACGAACGTTGCCATCGGTGCATCAGCTACACAAACGTGTCCAGCACTACGGTCAGCTGGGGACCAATCAGCTGATGCCGGTATATCATTTTCGTTTTCTATCTCCATCTCCAGATCACTTCCATCAAAATCGGAGTTCAACAAATCAGAGTCTGATTCAGCGAAAATATGAAAAAAATTTTGCTTTGAGCATGCCCTTTGGTGTCTCTCCACAAGCCTTTTTAGAAGCTGTTTGCTCTTCGCTACTCATTGAGGCCAAATCAACAAAGCTAACTTTCCTTCTAGAAAAATCATATTGAAAAGAGCTGTAACAAGAAGATCACTGATCTCTATCGATCACTAGCGAGGCTTTCAAAATAATAATAATAAAAACTGCGTTAACGCACGATAAAGTAATTGTCGGTTGTTGATTAATTAATGTACTAATGTGTGATAATAACATGTTAACTAGCCCAGCTCTCATTAAATTGATTAGTTAATTTAATTAATTCAGAAAGCAGATGCAACCAGCACAGGGCCAATTTCAGGAAACAAAAGTTAGTAGAGTTTGCCAAGGTGAACACACATTAATGCTACAATAAAGATTTTTTTAAATAAACTATACAGAAGTTAATATTCCTCTAATTGGATTTTTGTGGTGCAATTTTTACATTGTAAACCAGTGAAGAGGAAAATGTGGAATGAAGATCAAATAAGAGCAGTGAAGAAACATTTGGCCAAAATCTATACTAATAAAAGGCAAAGCCCTCACTCACTCACTCACTGTCTCATCACTAATTCTCCAACTTCCCGTGTGGGTGGAAGGCTGAAATTTGGCAGGTTCATTCCTTACAGCTTCCTTACAAAAGTTGGGCAGGTTTTATATCGAAATTCTACGCGTAATGGTCATAACTGGAAGCAGTTTTTCTCCATTTACTGTAATGGAGATGAGCTTCAACGCCGTGGGGGGAGTTTCGTGTGACATCATCACGCCTCCCACGTAATCACACAGTACATAGAAAACCAGGAAGACCTCCAAAAAGCGCTCAAGAAAACATGCATTATATAATTGAGAAGGCAGCGAAACAATAAGAAGCGAGCGAGTGACATATACAACCATATTCATGAGTTCTGCTACTTCGGAAACAAAGCACGATGTAAACCTACACTTTAAATTAAGTTCATAGACAAGCTGCAGCTGGCGTTTGTAATTTAGTGCCTGCCCATATAAGGCCGTCCGTCAGCGGCAATCCAATAGCAAACTGCCACGGGTAAATATTCACGGGTGAAGGACTGTGCTTATGGAGAGGAAGATGAGATGGTCAGGGTGGTGTTTGACACAAACTCAGCGAAACTGCGAGAGAAAGTTTTAAGTGCCAGGACTAAGGTAACATTAAATACAGCCATGGACATAGCACGAGATGGCACCAGCACAGCTGGGAACCTTCGATGCAAGTACACCGAGTGGCTCACGTGAACTGGCGCAGTGCACAGATAAAAGCAACAGTTCCAAAGAGCTGAACAAAACCGAATTACACAATTGAAAAGGCAGCAAAAATATGAAGCGTCTGATACATACAAGCATATTCATAAATCCAACTACTGCGGAAACAAAGCACACGTTGGAAAAAGTCAATGTCCCGCTAAAGGAAGACAGTGTAAAAACCCGTGCATGCAGTGTGTCAGGTCTCAGATAAAGAAGAAGACGAGCTGTTTATTGATGCAGTAAGAAACGAATCGATGAATGAAACCTGTCATCTTTACAACGATTGACAAACACGGAATGTAACTTGAACACAACACATCCTACAAATACGAACCTGATTGAAAGAAATAATGATAATCAAATCCTTGATGACAGCAACACTCAGTAACACTCACAAAACAAATACTGTATATTGACAGTCATGTTACGTTATTTTTAAAATGTTCCCTTTTCTTTTCTACCTTTTTAACACACTACTTCTCTGCTGCGATACAGCGCGGGTATATATATATGTATATATATATATCCCGCTCTACATACTCGAATAATGGATACTTTATTCGCCATCAATGATTGTTTTGGTAAAGCCATACTCAGTGTATTCATTAGATGAACGGTAAAAAAGTAAGAGCGAGGGGAGGATGCAGGCTGTAGTGCGCGTCAACTCTATCTGAATTGCGCGATCACATTTGAAAAAATATATCTTTTCAAGTTCTATTTAGTCCATATGTGTCAAACTCAAGGGGCGGGCCACATCCGGCCAGGCGTGTAATTATATCCGCCCGAGATCATTTTATATACTGTATTATTGTTATTAAAGCCCGGTATATGAAGCTGGTAACACAATAAACTACAGATCCCATAATGCAGCGCTTTGAAGCTAGAGATATTGCGCACTGAGTTTGCACGGCGCTTTGGTGACTTTGAAGAACAAAAAAAGTCCGTCTACATGCGGCTCGAACCTTGTGCATGTTTGGTAGCACATATCTGTGTGAGAAGCTCTTCTCAGTGATAAAGACTAACAAAACAGCACACAGGAGTCGCCTCACTGATGAGCACCTGCAATCCATCCTGAGAATCTCCACAACACAGAACCTCACACCAAACAGAAACGAACTTGTGGCCAAAAAGATGCCAGGCGTCCAGCTCTAAAATGACATATGAGCAAAGACAACTGAATGATTTGATTTGTTATTGCACGTAAGAGCGGAGTCAACCGTTTTAACAAACAGCGTATTGCACTGATATGAAATAGCTGTGTGTGTATATATGTAGATATGTATGTATATGTATATATATGTTTATATATGTGTGTGTGTATGTATGTATGTGTGTGTATATACGTGTGTGTATATATGTAGATATATATATATGTATGTATATATGTGTATATGTATAGATATGTATATATATATGTTTATATATATATATATGACAACAACACTCATCACTCACAACAGTGACAAAACAATTACATTGACAATCAGGTTACGTTATTTTCAAAATGTTTCCTTTTCTTTTCATTGCTTCTTTAACACACTACTTCTCCGCTGCGAAGCGCGGGTATTTTGCTAGTTATATATATATGTGTGAAGTGCCAGGAAAGAGAGAATGTGAGGCCTGCAAACAAAATGAATCACAAGCACTCAAAAATAGAGATTGTTCGATATAAAGAACCAAATTACCTCACCGAAGAGAAAGGTTTAAAACAAAAACGTTTCTGTTATAAATGATGTTCATTAACAGTTTAGTTATGGGAAAAAATTAATCATTTTGTATTTGGTCTTTTGTGTTAGTTGAACACGACAGTTCCAAATAGTCAGTTAGTCGTTTGCTGTTTAAATAATTTGTACGTCATATGTTTATAGACGATTACATAAAGATATAAAGATTTGTGTGAGGTCAACATTTGTAGGCTATTTCTTTATTTAAAAAAATGAAGAACATTCTTTAAAGAGCTGGAGTATTAACCTATTTAGATGTAATTCATGTTTTCTCTTAATTATAAATCCTGTTAGTTAATACAGAAAAATATTTTTCCAGTGTCTTAATCATTCAATTATTTAGTCAAGGCCAGTGACTCCAACTTGAGTGTTTGTTTTTTGGGGGGCTTGAAGGGAGCCCCCAGTAACTGATTTCATTTGACAAGTCCACCAGAACACTTCTGCCGTGGTTTATTATTCATGGTCGAAAGCACTGGTTTAGGTTACTCATTTAAAAGAATTACCAGTAGTGAATTTTATTTCATACCACAAACTTTTAATGCAGGTCACCTGCAATAGTTACTGATTCCATAAACATTAATTTTAAACTAATTTACTTCTTAATAACATTTATTCAATTTGAGCACACATTTCCAAATATTTCAGTACTTATTGGTTTAGGTCAGATTCAAATATATTTGAGCGGTTCCCTCTTACGCTAGGATGTCTTGCAATATTGAAATCCCAATAATTCTGGATCCAGTGTCAAATATTAGAATGTCCTTAAGGCCAACATATCTCATAATCCCCCCTTCCTGTCCTTAAAGCCAGTTCATTCTCCCTGGAGATCTGTTTGTGACTTTCTAAAATAATTCCAGCCTCCTGACTTTCTTCAACCACTAAATCATTAACATCCTTTAATCATCTCCCTCTGTAGATTGTCATGTAAAATGTAAAATCCTATTATACTTTGATCTACGAGATATTTGTTGTGAAGGTCTTTATAATGTCAGAAAGCCAAGAGAGTGCATTTGCTCCACCGTTGCAATTTCACAATTCATAATACAAATGAAAGTATAGAGTGGTGTACAAAAAAAAAACGGATTTCAATTTTGACCTTAATTGAAATATTTAGTTGTTTTTAAAAGCTTTTAATTCTGATGCTTTAATTAATTTTAATACAGACTGTATAACAAAAGGATAACAAGGAAAGCAAAAGAATATTTTATTTAAGGTCAAAAGTTAGTTATTAAATATTGACTTTTTTTCTTAGTCTGATCCCATTTTTTATAAAACTGAAAACTGTTTATGCTTTTACCTTTATTAGTAAACAAAGTCCATGCGCCTCTCCTTCTACATTAAAATCTCTGTCACTTTCTTGTAAAATTCCTCCTTATTTTCCTTAAGTTTTAAAAATCTTAATCTTCCATTTTGGCAGTCAGTTGGAACAAAAAATAAAATAAACGGCCCACTGCCGTACACTTGACTTTCTGATGTCGCTAACTTATTGACTCCTCTGCGTAGAAGAGCAGCAGCAATGAGCACCTGTTGGGTTCACATGCAGCACAGTACTGTCTGCCTCACTCACCTTGTGCCTTTTCACTGCAGTTTATGTCCGATCAGCAAAGACTAAATATGTCACACACATTCATTAAAGAGATTAGCCAGACTGTGGACAGTCAGGGGGTATAATTAAAGTGTCTATAAACATTATATAAGTGAAACACAGTGAGACAGCAACAGGCACGCGCCAATTGCACACATCAGCCCAGTGTGTGAGGGATAGCGCAGTCCGAGGCTCGGCTCGGCTCATCTCGTTGCTGCCGCACATCGCGTTTCTCCCCTGTATTTAATCAGGAAATGCAAATTCAGTGATTTTGACAATAAAAATTATCAAAATTGTTGGAATAATACAGAAAACAAATTTATCGCACAGACCAGTGGACAAATTTATTTTATGCTATCATTATTAGTTTTTTTATTTTCATGATGACAGGCGAGACTGCATGTCCCTGTAAGAAGTGCAGTCCTGGTGCCAGAGAAGTGCTGGACTTCCATTTAGTTCTGATCCAGCTGGTCCTGCACTGAAACTCCCAGACTCTTTTCTTCTTCTCGCACACTACATTTGCTTTTATTATCATCTGCGCTGTAATTAAAGTATTTCCACACGTTACTTTCTCACTTTCTACCCGCAAACATCTGTGCAAAACCCATCATCGTCAACCACACATGCTTACTGCTTCAACCCGATGAACCAAATGTGCTCAACAAATGAACAACGGTTACGGAAGTTGTGCCACCTGACTACAGTAAGCCCAAGGTACAAAATCACTGCATAGTGAATAGTGCAACGTAACTGAAGGCTCAGGGGGACCGACAAACAACTCCTCTGCACGACTGAACCAGATTGAACGAAAATGCTATTGCTGTTTATTTCATTTTCACTCAATTTTTGTTCTCATTTTAGTTCGTTCACATATCACTAATTTTTATTTTTATTTAGTTTTAGTGTTTCTGTTTGCTTTAATTTCTGTTCTCATTCTTGTAAAACAAAAAAACAATATTTTTAGTTCTAGTTCTCATTTTCGTTATGAAAATATCACTGCTAGGATGAACATTTCAGAACCTGCATTGAATTGTTTTGCGTTGCTCTTGGGTGGTGCTCGGCATTAACATTCACCGTAATTTTTGATCACACCTTTGGACTGCTTTGAAAATTATAATTTTATATCTTTCATAAAGTATATAAAATGGTTCATGTTCTGTAATGTACAATAGTTTTTATTTTGAAATGTCTACTAGAAGCTTGCATGAAAATATTCCCACCACATTCAGATCATTTTGAACAGATCACTTCCTATTTAGAAATAAGAGAAAACTTTTGATATTGGACAACTTCACCTTTTCCTTTAAATTTCTGGTCCATAGCAGCATTCTGTGCACAGCCACCACAACTTAAACTTGGTAAATCAAGAGATATCAAGATGATTATCAATATCTGGTCTGATCAGCCATATCATAAGAAGGATATCAGGGAGGCTAAAAGACAGTTGGAGAGGAATATAGCAGACTAGCAAAATACCCGCGTTTCGCAGCGGAGTAGTGTGTTAAAAAAGTTATGAAAAAGAAAAGGAAACATTTTAAAATAACGTAATATGATTGTCAATGTAATTGTTTTGCCACTGTTATGAGTGTTGCTGTCATCAAGGATTTGATTATCATTATTTCTTTCAATCAGGTTCGTATTTGGAGGACGTGTTGTGTTCAAGTTACATTCCGTGTTTAACCGTGTCAACCGTTTAAAAGATAACAGGTTTCATTGATAACTTTGTGTGCACGTTGTCAGAGTTGAAACATTCATAAACATCGAAGTGTTCACTACCCAAATCACTACTCGTGAATCTAAGATGTTTAACAGGCATTCCCGGTATTAACTTGTGGATTTGCCTGCAAGTATTTAGCGGCACCATGTCTATTAACTTGTGGATTTGCCTGCGAGTATTAAGCAACAGCGTCTCTATGAACTTGTGGATTTGCCTGCGAGTATTTAGCAACAGCATGTCTATTAACTTGTGGATTTTTCTGTGAATATTTTTTGGCAGCGTCACAAAGTTATTTCCATCCAGCTGCATCAGAAAATGTAGCATAACGTCTGACACGCCTCCTTTTTACTGTTTTTCACAGCTTGGTTTGTTGCTGTCATAATTGGTTTGAGTTTCATGGTTTGTTTCAATTATGTTAGTATTTGCAGGACTTGTTGTGTTGAAGTGACATTCGGCATCTGTCAAGTGTTGTAAGCATTCAACCGGTTTCATCGATAACTTCACATCCAGCTTTTGAGAGTTTAAACATTCATAAACATCAAAGTGTCCACTACTGAAATCATCACCTGTGAATCTAAGATGTTTAAGAGGCATTGACGGTTCTCCAAAGGTGTAAAATATTTGGCCATTTCGGTACACTTGAAAGCGACAACTGAACAATTCAGCGGCAGCCATCAACTCACATGCAGAACCATAGGTGAAGGGCTTAAGCATTTCACTCTTCTAGTGCTCCTGTGTAGTCTAATTATCTCCTGTACCGTCATCAGTCCACACCTTGAACCTGTGCCAGTCATTCAATACATAAGACACAATGGATATCAAGAGTGAGCCTGATATGGCCGTGCAATATGTAACAAAGAGAATGGAAAAAGGTAGGTGCCATCTCCGGGCATGGAAACCACTCGGTAAGTGACAGTTCTTTCATCAATGGTGATCACCTTGATAGACATGTTAATGGGGGTACAGTTGGAACGATAAAGGAAATGGGTACCTGAGCAGTAAACTGAGTCTAAAATACCTACACAATTTCTATAATCGTAATAAACAAACAATAAAACAGTAGAGAAACCATGGATTAAATAAAAAGGCTGCAGTTATCACCAAGGAGACATGAATACCTTGGCGAAGCAAGAAAGGGAATGAAGAGACCAGAGTGACGGACGGCCTTATATAGGCAGGCAGCCAACTACGTGGGAGGCGTTGGGATGGGGGACCCAACATCGCCTCACATGGCGACCGAGCTGCAGGCTATGGACGTATATATGTACGTAAGCAGGATTCAGTTATGACCGTTATGTGTAGAATTTCGAAATGAAACCTGCTTAACTTTTGTAAGTAATCTGTAAGGAATAAGCCTGAGAAATGTCAACCTTCTATCTACACGGGAATTTGGAGAATTAGTTGGAGAGTCAGTGAGTCAGTGAGGGCTTTGCCGTTTATTAGTATAGATAAAGTGAAAGAAGACCCTAAGAGATTCTTTCAGTATTTTAGTAGTAAAAGAACAGTTAAGGAGGAGGTCAAGTTCATCAGGAATAGTAAAGGGGAATTAAAAGATACAGACAATGAAATAGCAGATGCCCTAAACTTACATTTTTCTGAGGTGTTCACAAGTGAGCAAGTGGATAACCTCAGAGCAGTAACAGGGACTACTAAGGAGGTGCTGAGGGATTTGGAAATTGTAGAGGGAGAAGTGCTGCTCAGATTAAATAAGATGAAATCAAACAAATCACCAGGACCAGATAATATTTATCCTCATGTTCCTAAGGAGGTTAGAAAATACTGATATAAACCCTTGGCACATATTTTTAGGAAGTCACTGCACACTGGCAGATGGCAAATATCATCCCATTATATAAAAAGGGTGACAGGGCAGATCCGAGCAACTATAGGCCAGTAAGCTTAACGTGCATCACGGGAAAATTAATGGAAGGCATTAAAATAAGAATAATTAGAATAAGCAATTTTTCTGAACAGTCAGCATGGGGTCCGAAGAGGGAGGCTGTGTTTTACTAACAGGCTGGAATTCTATGAGGAGGCAACAAAAGGTTACAATCAAAGTGGAGCAGATGAGATTATTTATCTGGACCTTCAGAAAGCATTTGATAAGGTGCCACATGAGAGGTTTGGCATCAAATTAAAAGAAGTTGGAGTTCAGGGTGATGTTTTTAGATGGGTGCAGAATTGGCTCAGACACAGGAAGCAGAGGGTGATGGTGCGAGGAACCTCATCAGAATCGGCCGATGTTAAGAGTGGTGACCAGCATGGGTCAGTGATAGGGCCACTGCTATTTTATATATGTATATAAATTATTTAAATAGGAATATAAGTAGGAAGCTGGTTGTTTGCACATGACACCAACATAGGTGGATTAGCAGATAATTTGGAATCCGTTATATCATTACAGAAGGACTTGGGCAGATTTATGGCAGTTGAAATTTAATGTCAGTAAATGTAAAGTATTACACATAGGAAGTAAACATGTTAGGTTTGAATACACAATGGACGGTTGGAAAATCGAGAATTCACCTTAAGAGAAGGATTTAGGAGTCATAGTGGACTCTAAGCTATCAACTTCCAGACAGTGTTCAGAGGCCATTAAGAAGGCTAACAGAATGTCAGGTTATATAGCGCCTTTATGTGTGGAGTACAAGTCACAGGAGGTTCTGCTCAACCTTTATAACACACTGGTGAGGCCTCATCTGGAGTCCTGTGTGCAGTTTTGATCTCCAGGCTACAAAAAGGACATAGCAGCGCTAGAAATGGTCCAGAGAAGAGTGTCTAGGCTGATTCAGGGCTACAGGGGTTGAATTATGAGGTGTGACGGGTGGTTGGGTCCCTTGCCCGGCCGGGAGGCCCCTTCAACACTGGATCCAGGGGAACAGCCATGGGATGCACTCTACATCCCCCGGAACACTTGGTGGCAGCCCCTCTGGGTTACATTGGGGCCACAGGTGTGGGACTTGCCTTAACGAGCCTCTGTTCCTCTGCATGCCTTAATGAGCCTCTGTGGGCTGGAATGCAGCCACACCCGGAAGTGCAGCCTAATTAGGCCAATTACCACCTGGAGCACTTCCGTGAGGGCTACAAAAAGAGCCTGCAGACCACTACTCGGGAGCCAGAATCAGGAGGAATAGGATGAGGTTGCCTGAGAGGAGTGGTGGTGCTGTCAGAGGAAGAATTGGTTTGGGCTGTGTTGTGTTGAGTTGAAGCGGTTTGGGACTGTAATGGGCCTGTGGGACACGGGGAAGACGTGCCTGAAGAGAAAAATTAAACTTTGTTTATTGAACACATGCCTCAGTGTGAATCTGTGCCGGGTTGGGCGCCTATATAGCGCCTTATTCACAGAGGAAAGATTAAAAGAGTTGAGCCTTTACAGTTTAAGCTAAAGAAGATTAAGAGGTGACATGATTGAAGTGTTTATAATTATGAAGGGAATTAGTACAGTGGACACAGATGGAAACTTGTTAAGGGTAAATTTCGCACAAACATTAGGAAGTTTTTCTTTACACAAAGAACGACAGACAGTTGGAATAAGCAACCAAGTAGTGTGGTAGAGAGTAAGACTTTAGGGACTTTCAAAACTCGACTTGATTGTTATTTTGGAAGAAATAAGTGGAGAGGACTGGCGAGCTTTGTTGGGCTGAATGGCCTGTTCTCATCTAGATTGTTCTAATCTGTCCATCACCTTCTTTGACATGTTCTTCTCCCAGTAGCCTAAGACCTGTTATCTGCTGTAACTGTTAAGACACACTGACACTTTCCCATGGAGAGCGCACACATTTCTCTCTCAAGTCTGTTTTTTCTTATTTCAGCCAACCATTCACTTCACTACAATAATTGTGTTTTGGTGGTCTTGAGCCAAACATGAGCCCCCTTGAACCTGAAATGGACATTCACACTCCTGCCAGCCTCACATGAGCAATACATTCAATGGTAGGTTCATTAATAATGAGAAATTCAAAATAAAATGCCAATCAGTCAGTTAAGTAAAGATTCACAGCTCTGAGTTTTACAATTCTGGGATAAAAAAGCAGACTGGTGGAAGGTAAATAAACAAAGGGTTAATGAAGTTAAAACAAATCAGAATCTCCTGACCAAAGGCTAGACATTCATATGTCCATCTGAAAGATATTCACACTTAAATAATAAAAGACTTCCTGCAGGTGAGAGCGACGCTTAACAGGGAGTCTGATCAGACAGGGATGTGTGGGACCTGAGATCATTTAGAGAGAAATTCAAAAGATCTGAGGGATTTGTATTGTTGTGAGGCAAGGTCAGAAAAATAAAGAATTGAGCAAAATGTATTAAGAGAAGTAAGCAAGATCATGGTCAGGAAAGGCCAAAGGTCTAAAGAGTCAAAAGAGAAATTAACAGTCAAATGTAAAACACAAAGGAAAGAATACAAAGTCAAAGAAACAAAGCCAGGGACCTGGGGCCTCATGTATAACGGCGTGCGTAGAACTCGCACTATAACATGGCGTAAGCACAAAAGCCGAAATGTGTTTACGCACAGAAAAATCCAGATGCAGGAATCTGTGCGTACTCCAACTTCCACGTCCTTCCGCTACATAAATCCCGATCAGCATGAAAACTAACGCTGCACGCAGCATTATGTAACGCCCCAAATCCTCCCAGAATTACGCCTATTTGAATATGCAAATCAATATAAATCGCCCTTAAGCGCAGCCTTCTGTGAAAAGACAATGGGAAAAGCACGGGGAAAATATAAGAATTTCAGCGAATACCAAGTGGAGGCAAAGGAAAAACATACTATTTGTTCAAATAAACCGTGGTATAATCAACAAAATGAAGTTGATCGAGTGACATAGCGTGTTGGAGAAACTTGAAAGCTCACATTCACAAATCACACAGTGCCGGAAATAAAAAAGAAGTCACATATCAAAGTCGCCGTGAAAAGGAGAGTTGTAAGCCCACTGTCTGAGTGTCATATGAAAGCTTATTAGAGTACAGAGAAAAAAGGCACACGGTGGGGAAAAAGCATGAAATGTCAACTTCAATCTCGACATTTCCACTTTAATCACGTAGTTTATTTTGTCATTAAAGTAGAACATCATAAACTTCATCTTAAAATCGTTTAATTAACCAGTTTCTCAAATCACATCGTAATTAAAGTAGCACGTTAAATCTTTGTTTTGTATTTGATCTTCTATGTTCTCTATGTGTGTGAATCACTACTTGCTTCTTAAACCGGCTCTCTTCCTCCAACTGGACACAGAGTCCATTACATTCATGATATTACAGCTCTCTGAATAACTAAAATACTGAGATGTATACGTGATGTCATTTTCATGATGATAGGAGTTAAAGCACGTTATTAAACATGGGTTTCACTTCGATGAAATAATTTATTGCAGTAGTACTCAGGGGCTCTAGGCTTGTGGTGGCACTGGGCAGAGGAAGAATCGGTGGCTCCTTAAGCCGCCAATGTCAGTAAGGTAGCTTATGCACGTGGATGGCCACGTCCATTGCAGACACTGCATAGCCTCGTCCTCATGACACAAGCATTTAACTTTTGCCGAAATTTGCCGCTGCGTTTTTAGCTGTGTTGTTATTTTCTCTTTCTGTTTTATATTCAATATATATTGGTAGCCGTCACTGCAGTCAGTGCTTTTCTTTCCCCAAGTAACCAATCGCCATACAATCAGCTCTGTAATAGACGTTAAGCCATCTGTAAGCTTAAGCGCCCGATTCTTCAAAACGTTTAAAGAACATTGAAATATCTTCGTAGTACATGTTTAATTATTCTATCCTTCACGACACTCCCAGTGAAGAATATATATTATTTAAATGAAGTTAAAGTTTTATGTGTATAATTTAATAAACATATTTTGCTGAATTTCACCTTATAAATGATATCGTTTCTGTTTCTGAACCGTGAGGTCCGTACAGGAAAGGCTTTAAAACGTTTTGCAGTGGCTGAGGCAGCGTGTCCTGAAGCTGTATACCGATAATTCTCTTTCCGATCAGCTGTTGCTGTGATTCACACTCAGATACAGTGATATAAATACTCCGAGTGGTGCAGTGAGAGAAATATTGAAAAAGATGATCCGCTGTGGCAACTCCTAACAAAAGGAGCTGAAAGAAGAAGAAGAAGAAGAAGGTGCAGTGAGAGTAACAACACTAAAGCAGTTACGGTATTTGGAATACTATGGCTGTTCCCTCTACCATTATATTGTTACAAGTTAATTACAATCAGATGCATTACACTTATAAATAATATGCGGTTAGTTTCGGTGTATTTATAAAGCCGCGTCAGGAAAATAAGGTGTAACCACACAGGAACAGTAGCACTGCTTTGACGCTGGGTGCCGCCAGTCTGTAAAACCGAGTGGAGAACTTGCGTACGACAAGGTATGAGGTACCGTGGAAAAGTGCGTGGCTTTACGCCAAGTGTAGGTTTTATACATCGCGAATTGAACGTGGAAGAGTTCTTACGCAACATTTCTGTACCGTTTATACATGAGGCCCCTGGTGCTAATTTCTCTTAGTCTTTCCCCTTTTATCTTCTTGTACTCAAAAGATAAGCATAGAGACACCAATGCATGGCATTTAGTACTCAGATGGTTGCAAGACACCATCTCTTATGGACTGAACATGATAACCTAACATATCCTGTGACTTAACCATCACATCACAATAATAGGCATAGACGTCTGTTAACAACACAGCTATGGCCACACAAAAGCTAAACACAAAATGGTGGTGACCATATCACAAGAAAAAAATGGCATTATCTGAATGATGAAAATAAAATATCAATAACAATAACATCAGACATGGGGTCATGAAGAAAAGGCAGAGGGTCATGTAGAAACAAAGCAGATACTGGGTCATGGGAAAAAAAGGCAGAGGATCATGTAGTATTCAAGCAGACATGGGGTCATGTAAAAACCATCTACATGACTCCATGTCTAAATCATTCTTCTAAGGGAGCATCAGCAGCCCTGGCAGCAGGCCTTTGGCTCACCTTTGTCTTGTAAGTTAGAATGGCACCATGGTACCTTCTTGGAAGTCCTATCTCAGCTGATATGTTTCTGCATATTATTAGTTTGGCTGCCATCAGGAGTTCCTGGATGCAAAATGGAAGTCCTATAGGGCCTCAGAAGGCCCAGCAATGCCCAGGGGAGAACCAGGAAGCCCGTACAAAACCAGCCTCAGCCCAGCACCCCCTGAAGCCTCGGTTTGGGTCTGGACTAAGAAAATTATTCGAACGTCCTACAGCAGGATATCCAGAGAAGCCGAGCTTGGGCCTGGTGTTCCCGGGGGAGAACTGTGGAGCCTGGGCGTAATCCACCTTGTTCTGGTACCCCTCCCAAAGCCTTGTTTTGGGTATGGACTTAGAAAATTTTTTAAATGTCCTGCAGCTGGAGTTCCGGAGGGGCCGAGGCTGGGCCGGCTGTGCCCTGGGGAGAACTGTGAAATCTGGGTGAAATCCGCCCCTCCCAGGGCCATGCCTGTCTGTGGGTCACCTTTCCAATCAGGACGTAGCTCCTGTGTGCAATCAGCATGAATTGACAGAATTACATACATTATACCACAATGCAAAGTAATGACTCAATAAACCCTTTACCATCTCAACCAGGGTGAGGGGGCCATTTGGCCATTAGTCCCTCTACTCGAAAATATTGTACAAGTCATTAGAGTTCTATGTAAAAATTATGTAACTTAATATCCAATAGCAAATAATAACTATTTCAGAAGGAGTGAAAGACCTTCTTATTGAAACAAGAAATGAGTGAACAATCGATGATGGAAGTGGCATGGACCGAACACAAGTTATCAACAACTACTGTCACAGATAGCTGCCAAGAGGAATCTCAATGAAAGCAGGTTGCCTTTCTAAGGTGATCATTGTCCCACTTTGTAGCTCAACGAGTGGGGCAATCACAACCCTCATGAGCCAGGCTAGAGTCTTGGACCTAGTCCAGGGTTGCTGTTCGGCAGACCCACTCCTCTGGGTCATCGACATTGGCCCCTGCACCCCAATATGAGGGCTAATGTTGTTGACTTCCAGACAATGATTATGGCCGGCTTTAGACCCATGGTTGACAACGTAGGGAGAAACCATTAGGTAGATGCAGGTTGGTGACGATAGAGCCAGCTAGCTCTTGGAGTCACTAGTGCTGGCGGCCGGATCATTGCAGATGCTGTAAAGACAAAACTTCTTAGAGGACAATGTCCCAAGAGCATTCTACATGAATTGCTGGTAGAATCTCAACCTCCTCTTTGATCTTTACCTGAGGGGTCACAGTTGTAAGGATCGGCCAAATCACACTGCCGTTCACTCTTGACACCACACATCCTGTACACAACCCAATCCTACTAAATAATGTTGTCTCTTAATTAAGATAACCAACAGGAAAAAAAAAATACAACACTAGTACAGCCACTCAAACAAAAATCACTTTCACTTATACACACTTAACCATTACTTCGCAGAACTCGAATACACACACCGAAAAGAGCAGAAAAATACTTTCTTTCACGTCTCATTACTCACCAGACATGCCTTTCAGAGGCCATAACATACTCCCATTCCTACAATTAGGCATAATACCCATATGATTCAGGGGACTGGGCCAGGAATTAATACCCATAACATGAGACGTGGGCCTTTCTGAGCACGTTCTGAATTGAGCCTCCCTGGCTGCGTTCCAAAGAGGAATCTTGTACTGATTACTGCCGCCAAACCATACCAAGCAGCGTTTGCTGTTCTTGGCTGTAAGGGGTGCATGCACTGCATCACTTAGATGACATGAGGACAAGGCAGATGGGCATGAAGGTTGACCCAAGGGGCACGGTTGACAAGTAGCGTTAAAATTCGGTATATCCCTGGCAACGGGCTCCAAACTAGACAAATGCCTCGTCATCTAATTAGTCATGCGCATGAATGGATGAACGAGATTCCCACTGTTCCTACCTACTAATCTAGTGAAACCACAGCCAAGGGTACGAGCTTGGCAGAATCAGCGGGGAAAGATGACCCTGTTGAGCTTGACTCTAGTCTGGCACTGTGCAGAGACATGAGAGGCGTAGAATAAGTGGGAGGCTGCTGGGCTTGCCAGGGGCACTGCCAGTAAACTACCACTGCTCTTACCATTTTTCGCTTACCTGATGAGGCAGCAGGGGGCGCTCTCCCTTCTGTCGTCAAGCGCCCGAGACACTCTCAGGTGCGACCCGCTCCAGGTACAGTGGCAGGTGGGGAATTGACTGGGGTGGTACACTTGTCAAAACGTAATGGAGGAGTCCTAAGGCGAGCTCAGGAAGGCCAGAAACCTGCTGTGGAGCAGAAGGGCAAAAGTTCGCTTGATCTTGATTTTCAGTATGAGTACAGACTGTGAAAGAGGGGCCACACGATCCTTCTGGCTTTTTGGGTTTCAGGCAGGAGGTGTCAGAAAAGTTACCACAGGGATGACTGGTTTGTGGTGGCCAAGCATTCATAGCGATCCTTCAATGTCGGCTCTTCCTATTGTTGTGAAGCAGAATTCACCAAGTGTTAGATTGTTCACCCACTAACAGGGAACGTGAGCTGGGTTTAGACCATCGTGAGACAGGTTAGTTTTACCCTACTGATGATGGTGTTGTGGCAATAGCAATCCTGCTCAGTACGAGATGAACCGCAGGTTCAAACATTTGGTGTATGTGCCTGGTTGAGGAGCCAATGGTGCGAAGCTACCATCTGCAGGATTATGACTGAACGCCTCTAAGTGAGAACCCCTCCTAAACGTGACGATACCCTAGCACCGCGGAGAGTCGGTGGGCCAGGGATAGCCGGAGGCCGCCCTCCTCGTGAGGGATGGACTGGCGCAGAGGGCCATTCAAGATGGGGCTTGGGAGCAGCCAGGATCAGTAGCCGCTCCCTCTTCCTCTTCTGCACCGCAAGTTCGTAGGGAATCTGGTGCTGAATCATTCGTAGATGACCTGATTCTGGGTCAGTTGTCATACGGAGCAGAGCAGCTCCCACGCTGAGATCTGTTGAAAGTCAGCCCTCGAGCCAACCTTTTGTCCCCTTCCACTTCCCCTTCCCCACGTCACCTACATGCCAAGATGATGATCCAGGGACTTTGCACACGTGATGGGTCTGGTGGGTACATGACCAGATGTCCATTTGCCTCTGGCCTGGGGCTGTGAAGACCCTGAACTCTGATTTAAAGATGGTGGTGGGGCTTAATAGTCAAAAAGGCAGAGAGTCATGTAACTTAAAAAAGGCAGGAGTGATATGGGGCCCAATGGAGTAGCAGAGGTCATGTAGCTGGGGAGGGCAATGGGTCATGCCAGCTGGGAGGCAGTGGGTTGTGTAGCCAAGGCAAGCAGAGAGTCATGTAGTTTGCAACAGCGGCTGGAAAAAATTCTAAGTCCCCTCAGGTGCAGAGGGTCAAGCAGGATCAGAGGCAGAAGGTCATGTAGCATACGAGGCAGATGTAATGCTATGTTTGCCCACCTGTCCTGGCTACATGACACTCTTTCTGTGAGTTCATATTACACTCTGTGGGGTCAGCAAAAGAAGGTTTACAGTTGTTCGTATGGAAAACGATATGCAGGTTATAATTATAATATAATTAGAATTAGAATAACTTAATTAGGGCGGCACGGTGGCGCAGTGGTAGCGCTCCTGCCTCGCAGTAAGGAGACTTGGGTTTGCTTCCCAGGTCCTCCCTGCGTGGAGTTTGCATGTTCTCCCTGTGTCTGCGTGGGTTTCCTCCGGGTGCTCCGGTTTCCTCCCACAATCCAAAGACATGCAGGTTAGGTGGATTGGTGATTCTTAAATTGGCCCTAGTGTGTGCTTGGTGTGTGGGTGTGTTTGTGTGTGTCCTGCAGTTGGTTGGCACCCTGCCCAGGATTGGTTCCTGCCTTGTGCCCTGTGTTGGCTGGGATTGGCTCCAGCAGACCCCTGTGTCCCTGTATTCGGATTCAGTGGGTTAGAAAATGGATGGATGGATATATATATATATATATAAAATATAAGTTTATTGTAAGTATGTAACAATTAAAGACAATGTACAATGAAAGTTTTTAGTGTAATATTTGGCAAATGTATCCATTCATCCATTGTCCAACCCACTATATCCTAACTACAGGATCACGGGGGTCTGCTGGAGCCAATCCCAACCAACACAAGGCACAAGTGAGAAACAAACCAGGCAAGGCACCAGTCAACCACAGGGCACACACACACTAGGGACAATTTAGGATCGACTATGCACCTAACCTGCATGTCTTTGAGCTGTGGGAGGAAACTCACGCAGACACGGGGAGAACATGCAAACTCCACACAGGGAGGACCTGGGAAGTGAACCCAGGTCTCCTAACTGAGAGGCAGCAGTGCTACCCACTGCGCCATCGTGCAACCTGTAATAATAGTACACTTGTAACAGAGAAAAGTTCATTTTAAATCTATTGTAAGATTGCATGGATTTTTTAAAAGTACATATAAAGCAATACAATTTCATTTTACTGAAGTATACTTAAATAGTCCCACTGTAGTACTTTTAACACAAATTAAGTTGATATTGTGTTCAGTTTAAATACGTTTAGCACAGAATGAGTTGTTCCAGCGTCACACATTTGAAATCTAAATATCATCAGTCCTGGCCCAAGTTTATTTCTTGTACTTCAGCACACTTGTGTTTATTAGACTTTGTGGAGGCTGGCCCAGACACAGACAGGCAGACATGCAGGCATGTCACCCACAAACACGTTTATTTACACTATATACAAGTCCTTAAGTGCCACACAAACCCCTCAAGTCCCCAAAGTCCTGGCCACACAATGCCTTCACTCTCCTCTTCAGGCCACCTCCAGCAACCTCAGTCCACTTCCACCCGACTCTCGCCCCGAATGAAGGGAGGCGGCCCTTTTTATCCACACCCGGATGTGCTCCAGGTGCTTCCCTGCAATCTCCCACCGACATGTGGCGGAAGTGCCTGCTGTATCTCCAGAAGCACTCTGGGTGTCCCTGCTCTTCTTCCCCCCAGCACTTCCTAGTGTGGCGGAAGTGCTGAGGTCCAGGGCTCCAAAGGCATGGGGGCACCCCCAAAGGAACCAGAGCAGTTGCCCCCAGATGGTCTGGGGAAGGCGCAAGCCCTCCTCCAGTCCTCCTGGGCGTCCCTGCCGGGTTGCCACCCCAGCCACCTATTACACTTCAGAATACAAAGAGCAGTAAAGAGGAGAAGACGACGAGCAGGTAGGGAGGTGAGGGGCTGCGAGGACACAAAGTGACGGGCGTGGGTGACGTGACACTCCGGTGTGTTTGGTGACTCGCTCAGCTGGCACATCTGAAACTTCTCTAGTCGACTCATTAAGGGGTCCGTTCTCACAGTTTCTCTTATTTCATATTTTATTAACAGTGAGTCACATTCACAAATCACAGCAGTGACATCAGTGGAGCCAGCTGCTCTTTGTCACCAATAACTGAGGATGTCGTCCATCTTTACGTCTTCATGCCTACACACACGTGTGTCACTGAACTGCATGAACCTGAACTGAGGCTCAGCGGAGTGAAGGTCTGGTGGTCTTCTTGTCCATGAAGATCTCCTGTCCCCCCAGAGCAGACACTACAGATGATGCCAGTCAAGATGGCACTAATGTCTCCTACAAGATGACTGACCTTAGAAACACAAATGTCTGCCCTTGTCGTGTTGTCCGTCAGCTTTTCTTCTTCATTTTCTGTAGATATGGCCGCTCTCTGCTGTCTCCCATTTCTTGTCTTTTTAATAAGGCACTCTGGTGGTCCGGCTGTCCTGTTGCTGTTAGCTCTGCCTGCAGTATTTGACCCAGCTGACCATGACATCCTCATCTAATGGCTCAGTCACACCTCCCAGGCAGAGGCTTTTAGTCAGGTGGTCCACCTCTCCTCCTCATCCTCGGCCCCTCTCTATTCGGCGGCCTATTCTTTATTTCACTGTACACGTTGCCCTTAGTATCCATTTTTAAATAACTCAATATTTCTCTCCACGGCTACACAGATGACACTCTGACGTATTTTCCACTCAGCAGATCCAAACCAATTCTCTTAACCCTTTATTGGAAAGTCCAGAAGATATTAAGCCATGGAGGTCACCTCATTCTCTTAGTCTACATGACATACAAAAAGACCTAGTGTGTTCTGGACCTTCTGACCTCACTTGTGCTCCTACAGTTCATCTCAGCCCCCTGACCACCGACTGTAAACCCCTCACAGACAATCCTGCTGTGATTTATGATAAACAGATGACCTCCTCCTCCTCATCTGTCCTCGTTCCCCTCGTGTCACTGACTGTCCTTCACTTTCTAACTCTCTCCTCCTCGCCCCTCTTGATCATCTCTCTGTTTCTTTTCTTCTCTCCTACTCTTGTCCCTGTTCCTCTTTTTCTTATCCAGCTGTCCTATGGAAGCCCACCCTCAGACTGGGGTCCCCCAATTGTTTCCTTTAGACTCTAATCCCCCTCCTACTCTTATTTTATTTTCCAGTTTCTTTCTTAATTCCCAGTTCAGTTTAGTCCCCTCTGTTTGTTCATCCTTTTTCTATGCCCCCTCAGTCCAGTTCAGGTGGTGGTCCCTCAGTGGCCGTCTGTCTACATCAAGTCAGGACCCCACCCTGGACGGCGCCAGTCCATCCCATCTCCACACTCCTCCATTTTCTCCTCGTCTTTTCTTTTATTTCATTTAACGGCTCACTTGTTCAGGCTGCTGCTCACTATGAGGACACGACTGGAGGGGACGGTGAAGTGGAGATGACGAATAAAAAAGAAAATCAAAATCAAAACTGAGCCTCGTGGGATTTAAAGGGTCACCAAAGGAGAATCAGCAGGTGGCAGAGAAGACTTGGGGGACACAGAGCAGACACGGGTTCAAATGACACCGAGTGGCGATGGAGACGAGCGCTAATGGCGTCCTGTGATGGACTAGCGTCCTATCCAGGGTTTGTCCCAGCCTCGTCCCCAGAGTCACTAAAGCCTCAGGCCCCCGTCACCCAACAGCTGGACTGTCCATCTCTCTTTGCTTCTCGGTGGGACAGTCGACTTGGGGGGGCTTTATTCAGGATGACCCCCACTGCTTTACTGCCTCTAGTGGTGAAACTCGGGAGTCTGCAGGTCCGAGTCTGCTTGAGTTTTGTCACCAGTTTGGGTTCTCAAGGTGTTAAAAATAAAAGTGACATTAAAGGAGGAGCACACAGGCTGAGGGGACATTGAGAGTTTATTAAATGAGGAGCAGAGGAGAGAGGAGAAGAAAAAGAAGAAAGAGGAGAATTTAGGGAGAGTGGACGGGGGGCTCTGTCACTGACAGGGGGGTCAGTCTGATCACCACTGCTGGTCTTCTCATGTGTAGATATTGAGCCTCCGTCCAGGCCTCCTCAGCTTCTCCTGTAGTGACGTCAGGTTCCTCTTCTCACTCTCACTGATCCCGTTGTACTGCAGCCTGTGAGGAGACAAAAGTGTGAGTTACAAACAGCAGGGGGCTCCACACACACAATGCACTCTCACACTGACACACTCCCTGATGTCACCCAGAATTCCTCTCAGTGTCTGTGCTCATCTAAGTCACATGACGTGTGTGTCGGCCTGTCAGTCACTCAGTCCACTCACCGATTTGACAACATCCTCTGAAGGCCTGCTGGTCACATCACAGTTCATAAAGAAGGTGGTCTGTCCAGTTGACGTGCTGTTGCCCCCTCTGTCCCCCTGCGGTCACTTCCTATCTATCTCTCTAGTGCTTCGTCTCTCTTCATTTTCTCTTCTTCTCCTCCTCACTCTGATGTATTCTCTCATTTCGTCTTCTGCTCGTCTCTCATCCTCCATCTTGTTTCTTCCTCTTGTCCACTGATCCCCCCGTCTGCTGCTCTGATCTTTTTTGTTTGTTCCAAATGACCCTCAGCCCCCAGACTGTCATGTACCCCTCTCCTCCTGTCCACACTGTCTGCTGTCCTGATCCCCCAGTGTCCTTGTCCCCTGTCTCTGGCTGGACACTTAGCTGCTGTCCATTTCTTCTTCTTCTTCTTGTCCATCTCACACTCCTCCTCCTCATCTTCCGCTGTCTGTCTCTCCTTATCTTTGTTGACCTTCCTGTCTGTCACCTCAGTCAGCTCCACTTGTCACTGTCACTCTGGTCACTCCATGTGCTGCCCATCAATGACACATTCACACCCCGCCCCTCCCCCTCTTTACTCACCACAGTGTCTCTAATTTACAGTTGTCACTCCTGAGCCCCTCACTCAGCTGACGAGCCCCTGAATCTCCCAGGTTATTGTTGCTCAGACTCAGATATGTCAGCCATGAGTTTGGAGACGAGAGGACCGAGGAGAGAGCTGAGCAGCAGGCCGAGGTGAGACCACAAGACCTGAGCCTATGGAGAAGAAGAGAGACGAGTGAGGACAGACATACAGACAGACAGAAGGACACACAGCACAAGGGCTCAATGACTGCGCCGTCTTCACTGAAATGCACTTTTATCCTGAGACCACCGCTGTCCTTACAAGGTAAGGTGTTATATACCTGACAGTGCCATCTGCCTTCCTGCCACACTGACTGGTGACAAGTCACTCAAAGTGATATGTGGACTCTGGACAGGAATGTGAAGGACATGAGGCTGACAATGTCCTGCACTCGAGGGTCCAGACAGACTTGTCAAAGCCGATGACAGTGGAGGGACCATCTTGGATTTGTGTCGGTAACTGAGGACTCAGCACATTGAGGGGCTTTGACTGATTTGCAGGACTCCATCCACAGATTCCTGTTGGACATGCCGGTCACTACTGGACATCAGAGAGTGCGACACTCGAGTGTCTGTCATGGTGGGCTCTCCTGATGTCAGACCACTTAGATGATGAGAACACTCTGTCTGTCTATTGTGACAATGACTGGACTGACTATGTGATCAGTGACATAATGGACAGGGTGGGCAGGACTGACATGTGACACTTCTGACGCTCATACGTCACATGCTGACCGGTGCCACTGACCAGCTGACCTCAGTCCACTAAAGGCCTCACTGCTGGTGACCTGTATACTAATAAAAGGCAAAGCCCTCACTCACTCACTCACTCACTCACTCACTCACTCACTGACTCATCACTAATTCTCCAACTTCCCGTCTAGGTAGAAGGCTGAAATTTGGCAGGCTTATTATTCCTTACAGCTTACTTACAAAAGTTAAGCAGGTTTCCTTTCGAAATTCTACACGTAACAGTCGTAACTGTCGACAACGTCCGCCATGTTAAACTTTCTTATTTATGGCCCCATCTTCACGAAATTTGGTAGGCGGCTTCTCTGCGCTAACTGAAACCGATGTACGTACTTATTTCGATGGTATGACGCCACTGTCGGCCGCCATATTGAACTTTCCAACGTCACCAATTTTCAAACTTCCCGTGTAGGTAGAAGGCTGACCCCATCTTCATGAAATTTGGTAGGTGGCTTCCCTGCGCTAACCAAAACCGGTGTACGTACTTATTTCGGTGGTATGATGCCACTGTCGGCCGCCATATTGAATTTTCCAAACGTCACTAATTCTCCAACTTCCCATGTAGGTAGAAGGCTGAAATTTGGCAGGCTCATTCCTTACAGCTTACTTACAAAAGTTAAGCAGGTTTCATTTCGAAATTCTATGTGTAACGGTCATAATGGTCGACAACGTCCGCCATGTTGAACTTTCTCATTTATGGCCCCATCTTCACGAAATTTGGTAGTCGGCTTCCCTGCGCTAACCAAAACCAATGTACGTACTTATTTCGGTGGTATGATGCCACTGTAAGCCACCATATTGATACTATATGATAGATAGATAGATAGATAGATGAAAGGCACTCTATAATAGATAGATAGATAGATAGATAGATAGATGAAAGGCACTATATGATTGATAGATAGATAGATAGATAGATGAAAGGCACTCTATAATAGATAGATAAATAGATAGATAGATAGATAGATAGATGTTTATTTTTTTATTTTTAAAATGACATTTATTATTACCATAAAAAGAAAAATATATATATACACTGTCAAAAGGCAAATAAGTCCAATATTCAGGATAAAACAAAAAGGTATATATCAGACAACCACCACTACTTCCCCTTTACACTCCTCCTACTCCGCACATTAATTAGAACATATTGTTGATGCCCACCAATACTTATCATTCCCAGTTGAGCACCAGTTCGCCCCCTCCACAGCACACAGTACCTTTTGTGTCCCCCACATGTCTCTGAACATTTTGTCACACACGTGTGCATGGGGGGCAGCTGAAGGGCTTAGAAAATATTGATTATACATCTGCCCAGGGGGAGCGGGGACGCTGACGCTCTTTCTGAGTTCTCTGCAGGTCTTACCCGGGAAATCCCACCAGGAGCTGCCATTTCCAGGAAGGACACATCACTTCCGGTTCCAGCCCCAAGGATAAGGTCACTTCCTGTTCCGGCCCCAAGGATGATGTCACTTCCAGCTCCGGCCCAGAGGACGACATCACTTCCGCCCTCTGTACTATAAAGCCCACTGCCTTTGCTCTGGCAGGCAGTTCTGTTTTGGACTCTGTTGTGTAAACTTGACTATGATGTCTCGAGTACGTTTGCAGCCAGGAAACCAAATTAAACGGGTGGCTGCCCCAAACCTTTTCACGCCTCAAGTCTCAACTTATTACAATTTCTAAATTGTTCGTTAGTTTGTGATACATGAATTCAAGTTTCAGTCGACTTTTAATTAAAGATTGCCAACTTGGCATGTCCTAAGAGGAAATTCCCAATAACAGATTTAACCCGATTTTTTTGATTATAATTAATACCAAAGACAAAGTTAATTTTTGAGAACTTAAACCCAAAACCACTAAGAAGAAAATCCAAGAACATGAACAACTACCTCAGCCGTTCACAGTAAATGAACAGATGAAAGATGGTCTCATGAATGAAGGTCCAAAGCCAAAGGCCTTCAGCACTGCTAAAAGATAATTATGGTCCACCCTGTCAAACGCCTTCTCCTGATCCAGGGATAAAAGACCTGCGTCAAACCCAAAGGGCCTGGCAGCATCAATCACATCCCGAAATAAGAAGATGTTATCAAGAATACACCTGTTGGGGACACAGTATATTTGCTCGGGGTTCACGACTCTTCGTAACCGGTTAGCCACGGCTTTGGAGAAGATCTTGTAATCAGCACACAGCAGGCTTACTGGGCGCCAGTTCTTTAGTTCCATGAGGTCTCCTTTCTTTGGGATTAGTGTGATTACCGCCCTGTGACAGGAAAGAGGCAGCTCACCCACTCGCAGACTTTCACAGAAAACCTCTGCCAGATCAGCGCCAAGGTGACACCAAAAGGTTTTAAAAAACTCAACAGGCAACCCGTTGATTCCTGGGGATTTTCCAATGTTTAGCACATTCAAAGCGGTGGTCATTTCATCCAGAGAGATCATAGTTTCCAAGATGTCCTTCTCTCCATCCGGAACCTGAGGTAAGTCCTGGAGAAAAACTGACGACTCTAAAGGTGCCTCTGCAATGTCCGCAGAAAACAGTCGCTTGTAAAACTGGTGTGCCCATGATCGAAGGGCTTCAGGCTCCAGCAGGTCCTGACCTTTGTCATTCTTTAAACAGTTGATGGTCTTGCTTTGGCCAATTGTTTTCTCCAATCTTAAAAAAAATTGCGTGGGAGCGTCTATCTGGCTGAGCGACTGCATTCTCGAGCGAACAAGTGCGGCGTTGACTCTCATGTCCATAAGGTCCATCAATAATTGTTTTTTTGTTTTAAGGGACTCAAAAGTGCAGCCGTCAAAGTTCGTACATAAAACTGAATGAAGTTCCTTTTTCCAGCTCAGAGATGGCCGCATTCACATCCCTGGTGGTCTGCTCGGTGTATTGTTGGCACAATACGCATATCTCGGTTTTCGAGCAATCCCACCATTGCCTCAGTGAAGAGAAGTTCTTCTTTTTGCACCTCCATTGTGTCCGGAAGTATTTGAAACAGTTGATGAAGTGGGGGTCTTTCAGTAGATTACTATTAAAGTGCCAGTAGGACATGACAGAATGTGCAGAGAGAAAAGAGATTTGAAGTAAAACAAGACAGTGATCAGATAAGCCAGTTGGAAGAATGGAGCAGTTAGCTATGAGATTCCTGTGATGTTTCTGGATGTAGAATCTGTCAAGTCGAGCCATAGAAAGCAGCCCAGCTGAGCCCTTTAACCACGTATACTGCCGGACCCCCGGTTGAAATTCTCTCCAAATATCAATGAGATTATTGTTGGTGACCACAGACCCTAGTGCTTGGACGGACCCCGAGTGCAGTTCTAGCCCATTCCTGTCCAGCTGTTCATTCTCTGTGCAATTAAAGTCACCCCCTACAAACACCAGCTCATCATCATCACATATCCTCAGCTCATCATCGTCACATGTCCCCAGGACATCATTTAAGACAGAGAAGCAGTGAGTTCTCTCAGTCCCTGCATTTGGGGCGTGCACGTTAATAAACACCCACTTCTTCTCCCCCAACTGTTCTTCTACCTTCAGCAGCCTCCCCTGGATTAACTCCAGAGATTGGAGCCATGACTTAGATGTGCCACCCCTGGCCACTCTCTGTGCCAGTCAGACTGATTAGTCGCGTCAGTGTGTGTTTCTTAAAGGAAGGCCACGTTAATCCTTTTTTGCGCTAAGTGCTCAAAAAGCGCCGTTCTTTTCACTAACTCTGTGCAGCCATTCACATTTAAAGAGCATAGGGAATAGACAGGCATTGTACAGGAAAACAGGGTAGCGGTCAGTAACACTAAGTTAACCAGAGAAACGGGGAATCGCATTAAACCTGCCATCATGATTGCGCTTCTAAGGATTGTTCCACTTTACTGATACTGTTCTTTAAGTGGACTCTCTCTTTGGAGGTCATGCCTAGTTCAGCAGCCCGCCGCCGCACTTGCTTCGCTGAGCTCAGAAAGAGATGAAGATCAGGAAAGTGTTCGACTATACTGACCCCACGCTTCACTTCTAAAAACTCTAGAAAATGCAAAATGCTTTCTGTGCTGAAGGCTTCACGTAAGCTCGAGTGAGAAGACAAATCCACCCTGATCGACGGGTCAGATTCATTGCCGTCCTCATCTCCTTCCTCTCCCTCTGTACTTTCAGTGCCATCTGTCTGCTGCAGACCACCAGCGGTGGCCTCTACACTTTCAGTTTTCGTGCTCTTCTGGGTGTGTCCACCACTGGTTGTTTACTCTTTTCTTTTTCTGGTTACCAGCTTAACATAACCGTGTTCACTGTTTCCTTCCTCAATGAGCATTTCTCATTCGGCCCCCGTCTCGTGTGTTCTTTCAGCAGTCAATGACTGCATAGCCAGTGAGCTCTCCTCCACCTCCTCTTGAGAAAGCGCGGAACCTGGGCTTGTCTCTGGAGCGGCAGCACTCTTAGTGGGAGTCTTGTGGAGATGCGCAGCAGACTCATCTTTACAATATTCGACCCCTGGTTCCACTTTAAATACCTCCTCCTCCTCTTCATGGCCGACTTCAGCCTTCTTATTCTCATTAATTTCACACATCTGCCCGGCATTTGCCGCTGTGCCCATAACCATTTCAGCCCTCTGCTTCATGTCTCGGGCCTGCTGTGATACTTTGTAGCACTGTTATTACACTGTGATCTTCAGCCCCTTCATCAGAATTGTAACTCTGATCTTCCATTTCTGAATCACTAATCATAGAATCGTTCTCTTCATTGTCCGATGTTCTATCTACGGGGCTTTCTGTGCTCACCAGATGGTCCCGGCATATCTGAGTTGTCTGTCATCTCACCTCGCTTACACTGACTCGCTTTATGCCCTGTCTGACCACACTTAAAGCATTTAATTAATTCTGTAGAGATAAATACAATATATTCATAACCCTCTACTTTAAATTTCAAGGCCACATCAAGCTCCTCGCGCGAGTTATTTAGTAACATGTACACCTGTCTCCGGAAAGACACGACATGCTTTAAATCCGGAGAACGGCAGCCAAGCGGTATCATTACTGTTTTATGTTGGTAGAGTAATATATTTATTGCTCTACTTTCTCCTATTGTATTATTAAGATGTAGCCTTTGTCACAATGCCTAATCTCACAGACTTACCACTGTTTATAAGGTATTATTCTATATAACTTATCCCCACCTTCCCATCTATATCTACAACCTCAGGCAATTAGATGTAGTAAAAAGACAAGCAGGAGTTAAGTTACACATAAAATAATGTATTACTGATAATATTCATAAATAATAACAAAATGCAAAGTACATTTGAATATTGGCAACCATACAACCTGATTAAATGGTGATGTGTAATTCAGGTGGCACACAGACTTGTAGTTACTTAAAATGTCTCTAGTTAAGGCATCATTGGTACTCAGCTTTCAGCCACATGTCTGTTCAATATGGCTGCTGAGCTGTGCTCTTCATTGTGTTGTCTTCATCATCACAGGTTAGCAAGAGAGATGCTTCATCATATGTTGGTAAGAGAGAGAGAGAATGTGGTTGAGCAAGCAAATTTATAGGTTTTCTGTCCAACCGCTTCAGCCAATCCAGACAGCCATATCTCAGACCAATGGGGGAAATAGTACATTTTAACACCTGCAACTCCCCAAGACCATATGCTAAACTAAACCTGGCTTTGTGTGGGGGATGAGACAAAGACTTTAGCAAAGAAATACTCATCAAACTGGTTTAAGACACATCCTCCAAGTCCTGTCGTAAAAGTACAAATAAAAGTCGTAAACGGGGGGGCAAACAAGAATTCCTCACAACAAAGTAAAACTAAATTACCTTGCTTTGCCTAGATTACAAATAAAGACATACAAAACATTAATCAAGTTATATGCAAAATCCCACATCACAACACTCCACCCCGATGAATGTTTTGTACAATGTCTTTATAAACAATGTCTTTAAATTGTTTGAAGAGTCTGATGCATAACTTGTGCTTTGGTTTGCAGTATTTGCTCTCCCAGTGTTAAAAGTTGTCCGTGACCATTTGTCCATTACATATCTTCTTTATTTCAAAGACAATCAGAAGAATGTGGATCTGCTCCTGATGACGTGGATCTGCTCCAGCTTGCGTCAACTGTTTCTGCAGTCTTCATATGTCATCAGATCTGGTGGTTCAAAATGAGACAAGTCCACACCTTCTACTAAACTAGCCCACTGCAATTTAGTCTATTGTGTGAATTCCTAATCTGTGCTTGTTTTGTGTCTAACTGCTAATTACGTCTAATTACACGTGTAATGCCACGAAAAGTGCACGCAGACACTTCATTTCGCAAACAAAACAAGTGCACTTTTATTCAAGACTACCTGTATAACCGAAGAAAAAAGAAAGCAAGTTACAGTAGGCGATTGATACGACATCTTGCATGGTGCAATGCTAAGAAGTGCTGATTTTCATTCCGTGCTATATAAAATCATCACATTCAAATATTAACAGTTCCCACACACCCAAGGACCGTCCTTCCTACATTTACGACACGTGTACTTGTTGCCGTGTACACACCTCTCTGTGCTATGGTTTCTATTACACTGAATGAGCACCTGACACTGTACTTTCTTCCCTGGCTGAAGGTCCCGCATCAGAGAATTTCCAGTTCCTGCATAAATTCACACCCGATCTGACGCTGTTCGTTTTCAAATAATATTGCATTAGTGCGATGATATTTTCACATGTATTGTCTCTTACTTTCAGGTGTGTAATAGAAACCACAGCATAGAGAGAAGTGTGTACATTGCTTCTTACAGGAAAAGGCGATGGAAAAAGTGCACTTGAATAAAAGTGCACTTTTGTTATACTTTACACCAATATATGTTCCTGTGTTTGAACGACACGGGCAGATGGGGAGTGTCTGATGATTGCATATAGCGCCGAAGTTACTGGTCTTTACCATTCTTTCCTCTGCATGTCCCGGAGTACAAAAGAAACAGCATACAGCAACATGCGGGGACTGGCAGGAACACTCAATAAAACTGAATAAAAGAAAATCAAGTGACAGTGAGATACGAAGAAGGCACCTTAAGCCAGCGTCTGTGTGTCAGAACCGGGTGGGGGGGCGTTAGTATGCATCGTGGTACACTGCAGAGCTATAGCGCATCTTTATGTGAAAACAGCCGTGTCAGATGGGGTTGTATGGATTGATTCTGAACGCGACTGAAAGAATGAAAAGTGAATAAAAAAAAGCTAACCTTTACAAGGATCATAAATTGCACCGGCTGTTACAGACTGAAATCAAATGTATGTTTTTATTCTAAAACAGTAAGACTAAGAGCAGTTTACTACTCAAAACGGAGTGGTGCAGGATCGAACTCATGACCTTTTCATTCCCAAGCGGGAACTGATTCTAGTGCACCACGGAGGAAGTTACAATAAACTGCTGTCAATGTCACATGTTAAGGCGGCTTTTTGTTTCTGCAGTTATATTTTTGAATAATAGCGCAATCGTTGTGTTAGATTTGTACCTTCTGTGAAAATGTTTCTTTGCTATTTGGACTTCAGGCTCATTCATTATGTAGTTTATGCCTACATTTTGTCATCTACTACGAGAATATAAAAAACGTTTCTGTTTTAACAATGTGTTGACACAGATTACTGTAGAAACGGAACAGACATGAAATGCGTGTGTTCCAAACAACGATCTATTATTTCCACTCTAAAACTCCACTTCACTCCCAGATACTCAATCAAGGCCTGAGCTGAGAGAAGTTCGTGCACGTTCTAAATTGGTGGGGGGATGGAATAGCCGGCTGCTCCAAGCTTCTCTTTATCAGCACATTTAGAGGACAAAGGACGCTGGCGGAGAGGTGTGAAGAGATTTAAGAAGCTATTTAAGGTGGGACAGAATTACGAGTTTTTTCGTAGGCTCTGGTAATTCTAGTGTTAAATAGGTGTGAGGGTAAGATATCTAGTGGATAATTGAAAGGTTTCATATGCAGGATTATATCAGCTAGCTGAGAAGAGTCAGTAGGTTGAGAGGAAGTAAACTGGCTGTCCACCGGCCTTAGAAGGGCTGCAGTCATCCCACAGTGATCAACACCTGGAAGAGTATTGCTGGAATGAATGGCTTGGATTTTATTTATAAAATAGTTGATAAAAAGCTCACAAGCTCAGGGATACTTTTAGGGAAGCCACTGACAGGTGGGTTTAAGAGAAGGTTTATGGTGCTAAACAGTACCCTGGGACTCGAGGCAGCATTCGCAATTAAAAACACGATAAAAATTGTGATTTTGCTGATCTCACAGCCTCTTGATGGATCTTCCAGCGAGTTCTGAGAATTTCATAAGAGACTTGCAGCTTGTCCTTTATCCACCTCCATTCAGCCTGCCTGCATTCCTGTCTGAGCGCACGAGTGGCGTCATTTAACGAGGGCTGAACACTGGCTTTTACCTCGGCTCCCCTTAACTATAAGTGTGTGACCAGATCCAGAGTATCCGTACAAGTGAGATCGAGAAGCTTAACCATCTCAGTAATATCCGGACACACAGGGAGGGCTTCTGACACCAAGTGTACATGACTGTCAGAAAAAATATCATAGAATTTCCGTGCTGTCTCAGCATTTATACTGCTTGAAGAGTGCTGAGGTTTAATGAAATTGATGGGCGGAAACAAAAACATAATTTCAAAAACAATTGGAAAATCATAAGAAATGCCAATGTCAGAGATCTCCAGGTTATTTGCAGAGAGGCCAAGTGTTAGAACGAAGTCACATGATGTGTGGGACTTGACACCATCTGAGTGAAAGTAAAAGAGTCCACAAGACTTAAAAAATCTTTAACCAGGGGTTTTGTCAGACAACGATGACAGATAAGAACTCTGAGAACTCTGGGACAAACTCCTTATTAAATCCAGGAGGTCTATAAACCATGCAGTGCACACAGTACGGGAATTTTAAGATCAATGTTAAACAACTGAGGCCCTCAAAACTGGAGAAATGGTCTCTAGTCAAAAGTTTCCATTTAAAATGATTCTGATAAATAGTAGCAAGCCCACCACCTTGACCAGTGATTGTAGGCGAGATAACAAAAGGTACAATCAGGAGGGGAGAGATCATGGAGAAAAACTGAGTCACCAGCACTTAACCAAGTCTCTGACATAACCAGAAAGTTCAGGTTGTGAGACATAAAAAAGTCATTTAGAAAAAAAGATTTGATGGCTACAGACCGAATGTCCATTAAGGCCATCTTCATGGAGCAGTTTAAAGGTATTTCACGGTCTTTTTGATTGATCCTTATCATATGTGAGTACTGAAGTGAGCGAAGGTTATCAAAGTTAACTCCTCTGCCCCTTGCACTTGATCTACAGAGAGAAAAAACCAGGAGCAGATCAGATGGTAGGAATTAAACTGATGGTCAGAGAACCAGAGGATGTACTCCAGCGCAGCCTCTAACGAGAACTGTGTTGTAAATATCGAGGCCGTCTTAAAATTCCTGGAGCAACACAGTGATTATATAATCGAGCTCCTAGGCGAGGCATTCAGTTCAAACTCTTCAGCTCAACAGATGAATAAGCAAGCACCATGAAAAAGCATATGCTTTATACCATAAGCTGAAGAACAGGAGATCAGTTCAGCAGTGTGGTTAATGAAGTCTTCTTGGACCTGAGACTTTAAATAGAGCAGCATCATCACCAGCCTGTAATGTTGTGTAGATGGAGGCAATGCCACCTCAGGTCTTTTAACTGCCTCAGTGGTACACTGGGTGGAGTAAAGTGGGCAGCACACTGCTAGCTGACACCTTCATCTGGACTTTGAGATGTTCCACCACTGCACC
Organism: Polypterus senegalus; assembly: GCF_016835505.1. NCBI lineage: Eukaryota > Metazoa > Chordata > Cladistia > Polypteriformes > Polypteridae > Polypterus > Polypterus senegalus. The sequence goes on from NW_024383861.1 coordinate 60,088, forward strand.
AAAGAGGAAAAATCTCTCAGGATTCCTCTGCAGGTCTCCCAAAAAACAACTAAACTGCCAAACAAACACTGAATCCTTCAATCATCGACAATTCAGGGGCCAAAAAGATTTAAAATGAGCTTCAGCTGAAAAATAAAACTTCAGAAAATAACTAAACTGTAGTCTCAAAGATGAAGTGGGAACGACTGAGCACTCCAGCACTGAATGACTTAGAGGTCTGAGCCCATAAACTAGTCCAGCCTGACCACTGATGCTGAACTTCAAGACATTTGAACCCAGGTGTTTGTCCGGACCCTTCACACGTCTACTAATTTGTGCTTTTGTAGCTCTGACTGTAGGGTCTTGACTGACCCCAAATGAGGTTCGTGTCTACCTTGGCGTCTTCAGCTCCCCACTAAACTGAAGCAGTAAATCGTGTAGACTCAGAATGAAGTTAACTCGGCTCCTTCCTTCCTTGGGTGCATAAACATTAATAAACATTAATGTCAGGCCCCCATCTGCACACTGACTTTTAACAGGGACCCTTTAATGACTACAATGGAGGACGCTGAGTTTGGGAAAGAAGATTGACTCAAGAGCGTTGCACCCCACCACTAACACTCAAGCTGCCCTGTGCTCCCCAGTCGCTCTGCCCCTCTGCCTGATCGTGTGTGACAGTGTGAATTTCTTTTAAGAAGACGACACTCCAGCATTTCTGCACTAAATACTCCAATATGGCCGATCTTTTCACTGGGTCTCTACAGCCATTGATATTCCCACGAAAACAACAGAAAAGAGAGAAAACATCAAAGGAAAGGAGCACAAAAACCAGTAAGACCAAAAAACAACAAGCAGGTAACTCCATCATTACTGGGATTGAAGGGAACATCAAACTTTACTGATGAGACTTTTTAATTTCACTTTCTCTTTTTGCTCCATTCCTAGAGAGGCTGCGCTGTGCATAACAGTCTTAGCCAAAGTCACAAAAAGGGGAATATCTGGAAAATAATCGACACGTTTATCATGTTCTTGGCTTCAGTTAGACTGCTGATGCTATGGTCGCCTCTACTCTGAGAGCTCGATAAAGTGTCACCTATTGAGATCAGTCACAAGCAGTGGTCTCCCCATCACCGTCAGCTGTCACGTCTTTACACAGGAGACTCCTTCATAGACGGAGCAGCAGATTTTATAGTGGAGTCCAATCTGCTCACCCGTTTAGCCTCAACACCCTCCCCTAATTTCTCTTTCTTTCCTGTGTACTTCGGAGTGACCGGCCATTCCTGTTCAACTTGCATACCCTCAGCCGTGTCACTCCACGTTCAGCCACCTCCTGTTGTCACAATCCTGATGTTGCTTGCAGTGGTTTGTGTTTGTCCATCAGCTGGAGTGCGGTCAACACGTCACTGCCATCTCACTCATTTTATCGACTGCAGCAGAATCAGTCAGAGGTGCAGCCAGGTCTGCCGGGACATCGATGGATAGTGCAGCATCTTTAACAGGCTCAGACATTTCTTTTCACTCCTCTGTGGAGTGACTGGTGTTGTTACTGGGAGTTCCACCATCCCAGCTGGCTCACCCAGTGGATTACTGTCCACTGTACTTTCTGCAGAAACATCAGGGGCCGCTGGAGTTTCAGCAAACAGTTCATTTGCAATAATCACAGAGTTTGATCTGAAACAAGAGCATCTCCGCCTGCGCACCCCTTACCACTTAAATATCTTATTCAGGAAAATCCTCTTAAAAAATGTGACTTTAAGTAAAACAACATTTTAAACAAGCATCTTTACAAGTGAGACGTATTTGAATACATTGCGATGCTTTGGAAAGGTAAGCATCAAGATTTATAACTTTGTTTGAAGAAAAAATGACTGTCTTGATTCAAGATTTAAAAATGTACGTTCAATAAATATAAATTACACTTAGGAACAAACTGAGCAGGAACTCATACAACTGACACTCTAAAAGATGACAATAACTCTCTGTGTTTCTTTTCTTTTTAACTCTTCTGGAACTGCCTGGCGTTACACAAGTCCAGAGACAGTGAAGATCAAACTGTGGTGGACTCTCATTCTGTTTCATTTCATAGCTAAGGACTCAAACATTCATATTGAGTGGCTAATGTGCAATAATATCTGTGAGATCAGATCTGCCATTGTGAAGTTCAAATAGCAGTAGGGAGTCAAAGTCCACAAGCAATCCATAAATACGGCAGAAATGAGGAGGAACTTCTGTCTTATAAGCCAAGCAATCACTCCAGTGAAGAGAAAGGCTGACACTTGAAACAACACAAAGACAAAGTGACGATGTGAAGATCTGTCAGAAGTCCAAAGTGTCATTGCAGGCGTTAAATAATCAAAGATTTTCACATACGAGTAACTCAGTGGTGAGGACATTCAGAATAAAGAATAAAGTGAAAGATGCAGCTGTATGTGCATGATGGTATTTCTTTATATTTATTTATATAGTTTTTGAATTATTATTATTATTATTATTATTACATCCATCCATTATCCAACCTGCTATATCCTAACTACAGGGACATGGGGTCTGCTGAAGCCAATCCCAGCCAACACAGGGCGCAAGGCAGGAAACAAACCCCGGGCAGGGTGCCAGTCCACCGTAGTATTATTATTATTATTACTGTTATTATTATTATTGCTATTTTACTCTGCTTACATCATATTTACATGTTTCTGTGTTGATGAGATCTTATTAAAAATTTCAATATCTCTTTAACAAAGTTTACTGTAAGCTTTCAAATAAAGATCCCTGACCCTCTAAAATGAAAATAACACGCAATGCATTTCTAACATTGGAATGGAGACTTAACAACGCTAAGTGTATCAAGTGTGCCTTTGGAAGGAGCGAGCGATTAAAAGCCATAAACTGTCTGCTACAAGCTGTTTGTCTAGTAAACTTTCAGATGTGTTTGTGTGAATCACAAATAATTTGTACAAAAGCGTTCATTAAATAATTCCAGTGAATGAGCCAATGGAAATGTCACTTGATTGCACAGTAGCTCTGACAGGCCATCAGTCAGCTATTTCACAATGCATGTCATAAATAATGGCTAACCGGTGGGCCGGTGCACCTAAACCATTGCCAGTTTCTAAGGGATGCCGTTGTGTTGTAATTTCATCAGGATTGACACCAGCAAGTTGTGTGACCGTCATGTGGCTCAGCAGTTGTCAGTTATTATGTGACATCGACATGTTCTTAACCTCCTCGCACTCTCTGACTTTGAGAAGACGGTGAGTATGCGCTCATTTAATGCGGTACAGGAGTTAGTAGACTCTGTAAACCTTTGTGCAGCCATTAATCCCACAATGCTGGACTGCAACGGTATGAAGAGTGTATGTGACTCTGTCATTTTTTAAGAGTCCATGTTAAAAAAATGCAGCAAGCTGAACAACGCTGTATTATTTGACAAAACCTGTTTGAATGAAAGGTAAGAACTTCGCAACTAACATTGATTGACAATCATGTCGGGTTTACTTGTATTCACACAATGAGAGCAGTTTAGTTTGCTATCTCACATTTTGAAAAGCAATAACTAGGACCTTCAATAACAAATGCATATTATATTTATTAATCTGTACATTTTCTTATGTATTTTATCCTTGTTGAGCACCAATGTTAATGCCCCACTTTACCTTTATCTCAGTTCCATTGTGGAATAAAAAGCATGTTGAGATATCCTCCTTCTCTGTAGTTATTATTTGTTGGAGTTGAAAGAAACACAACAAAAAGTGATGACGATGCAGTCTGAATTCACACTGTATGTGGTAATAATTGCAAAGAAGCAATGAATATTACTCCATTAATAAATGGAGAAGAAATCAGAGAAAGAAGAAGGCACACCGTTGTTTACCATGAAGGAAGTGTAGCAAGTAAAAGGAAGCAGCTGTGAGTACCAATAATGGTACCAGAAGAATATTTGGAAGTAAACTCTCCTTATTGTGAAGAAAGAGTGACGGTGATTCTGTTGCAAGTTCAAGATGGCTGCTGTTATCGGAGTAACAGGACCTTTTAATGAGAATGTGGAGCAGTGGAGCTCATATATGGAGCGTTTCAAGTGGCTGTTAAAGCAAATGATATTACAGATTGTGACAGGCGGCTGGCGTCCGTACCCAGCCAGGATGCCCCTGTACACTACATTCAGGGGGAGCAGCCCTGGACACTGCACTACCTCCCCCTGGAAGCTAGATGGCCGCCTCCCTGGGGTGGAGCAGAGCCTGGGGGTCCCGCAGGGCATCCTGAGAATTGGAGTTGGGTGCAGCCCTGTTGGGTCCCGCAGGCACCACCAGGGGGCACTGTGTTTGGGACTCCTGAGCCCGTATGAGCAACATATTCATCACACCTGGGAGTGCAGCCAGAACTCTGTGATAAAGCACCTGGAGCACTTCCAGGTGAACTATAAAAGGAGTCAGCAACCACCACTCAGCGGCCAAAGTTGGGTGGAGGTGGACAAGATTGCCTGGGAGGAGAGGTGGTGCCAAGGAGGAAGAGAAAGTGCTTGGGTTACTTGTGTGCTTTGGACTGTGTTGTGTCTGTGGGTGCAGCAAGCGTAGCCCACAGACGAAGAAAAATAAAAGTATTTGTTTTATTTTACAAGTGCATCTGTGTCAGTCTGTGCTGGGTTGGGTGCTATATATCGCCTTATATCACAAGATAAAAAATTAGTTCCTTTTAGTCCTACTTTTTTGAGTGTAATGGGAGGAAAAACATTTAACTTAGTGCGTAGTCACAGCAGATAAGTCTGGAGAGAAATCACATTCGCAGATTGTTTTAGTTTTAAGTGCACATTTTTCATCAAAGCCTTTAGTAAATTGCTGAACAGTTTAGAGACCACAAGCAAAATCAGGAGGAAGGGGAGTCAGTGATGATGTTTGTGGCAGCACTAAAGAGGTAATTACAACACTGTAAATTCAAAGAGGTGCTCAATGACACAATCCGTGACAGACTGGTATGTGGACTGAGAAGTGAAGCCATAAAAAAATGGCTTCTGACAGAAAGTGGCCAAACCCTCGCAAAGGCAATTGAAAGAAGTGTGTCCATGGAAAGGCACTAAAGAGGCTCAGTAGCTTAGCATATCTGGGCCAATTCATCAAGTAAATATAAAGAGTAAGGAGGTTGGTAGAGGGCCCTGTTATCATTTTGTCAAACAAGGTCATTTAGCTCCAGACTGCAGGTTTTAAGACCAGGGACCTCATTCATAAAACCATGCATAGAATTCACACTAAAACATGATGTACGGACAAAAGTGGAAATGTGCGTATGCACAAAAACATTCAGGTGCACAAAACCGTGCGTAAGCCAACTTTAACACACTTCTGCTACATTAATCACGGTCAGCGTGAAAATTAACTCATGTGCATGTGCCTGCCGTCCCACCCCAACTCCTCCCATAATTTTGCATATTTTTTTTAATACCAATGTAAACATTACCTTACGTTCAGCGTCTGGTTAAAAGAAAATGGCAAAAGCACAACAAAAAAAAAACTATTTCAGCGATTGCGAAGTGGAGGCAGAGAAAAAACATACTATTTGTTGGCTTAAGCAGTGGTATAAACAACAAAATGAAGTTGATTGAGTGATACAGAGTGGTGAAGAAACTCGAAAGTTCAAGTTCAGAAAGTTACACAGTGCTGAAATAAAATGAAGTGGTCAAATATCAAAGTCACCGTGAAAAAGAAAGTCATATCCCACCGTCTCAGTGTCATATGGAAGTGTATTAGGGTACAGAGAAAAGAAAAACAAAATGGGGACACAGTGGAAAAAAAAGGTCCACTTTAATCTCGTTGTCTATTTTGTCATTGAAGTACAACGTTGTAAACTTAATCTTAAAATGCTTCGTATTCTTTGTGTTCTTCTATGTGCTCTATGTGTGTGAATCACTACGTGCTTCTTAAACAGGCTTTCTCTTTTGCCGACAGGACACAGAATACATTACATTCATGATATTACAGCTTTCTGAACAATTTAAATACTAAGATGTATACTTGTTATCATTTTCATGATAGACTAGAAATGAAAACATGTTATTAAACAAGGGGGCACGGTGGTGCAGTGTTAGTGATGAGCTGCGCCCTGTCCAGGGACTGTTCCTGCCTCCTGCAAGATGCTTGCTGGGATGTGCGTGACCTTGATGAAATAATTTATTGCAGCAGTGCTGTCTCTGTCAAACGAAGTGTTTGCCATATGGAAGAAATTTAAATAGACTGTGCGCATGGTTGAGGCAACATATGTTAGATGCTGTATCCCAATAATTCTCTCCGTACTTGACACTATCTGCCATAGAACTTTCTGATCAGCTGCTGTAGAGTTGTGATTCCACACTCACAGTGGGTTAAAATACTGAGTGGTGCACTGAGAGTAACAATACTAAACCAGCTGTGATATCTGGGAGAGCTTGGCCATTCTGCGCACCATTATATTGTTACAGTTTGATTACAATCAGATGCCTTAAATCTGTAAATGATTTGCAGTTAATTTCAGTGTATTTCATAAAGCGTGCATCAGGGATGCGAATCTAAAAAGAGAAAGGGAAACCACACAGTAACAGTAGCACTTCTTAGATGCTGGGTGCAGCCAATTTGCGAAACCAAGCAGAAAACGTCCCTACGCAACGCATTGTGCTGCCGTGAGAATGTGTGTGGCTTTACACCAAGTTTATTTATTATACATTGCAATATGAGCGTGGAAACGGGCGTACACAACATTTTTATATGTTTATATATGAGGCTCCAGGACTGCAGGAATTGTGGCAAAAACGGTCACACTGAGAGAGCATGTAAATGCAAGAAAGCTACAGAGAGAAATTATAGACAGTGTAGCTGTGTTTACTTAAAATTACTAAAGTTCTGCAGCTTTAGTTTACTTCATGGGATTCCAGCAATAGTGTGACACATTGAAACAGGCTAAATATTTTTGTTTTAAAAGCATTAGTAAAAGTTCAAAGTAAAGCAGTTCACACAAAAATAGAGAAAAAAAAGATATTGCAAAGTAAAGAAAAGTCCTTGTTTAAAGACAATTCAATTTATGACTTTCATCTTGTTTCATTCTTTAAGTTTGCTCATACTATTGAACCATTTCTAAATGGTCAGAAAACTGTATGCCTACCCCATTTACAAACCACAAAGGGTCTGTCAGTCCATGATAGCAAAGGGACTAATTCCCAGTTAACACACAGTATTAGAGATGCATATAGCCAAGAAAGTTCTATGTCATGTTAACTTACAAGGGGAAAAGGCTTTACCATATTCTAGAAGATAATGTTCTCTAGAAATCAAGCCAACAATATATGAATTTAACATCAAACGTTAACTCGATAAGATTGGCTCTTTCAGACAAGGCAGCAAAAAGTCCGCCTTTAGACAAAAGAAAAAAGACATTCACTGACTACAACCTCAAGAATTAGAAACAACAGTGGAAAGTGACACCCCGAAGATGAAGTGTTTGGGAATATTTTGAGCCTTGAAGGTGACTCACAGGAATACCAGGAATCTCCATTGTAGGAAGGACAAGAAGGTGGACTCGGGGGCAGCTGTTTCTCTTGTGTCAGATTAAACGGACTGTAAACTCCTGAGACACTTTCAAGTGCTAAAAACATACAAAAGTGAACCTGTGAATGTGAGAGGGATGATAAAAGTGAGAGGAAGCCACTTTAGCACTTTATGTAGTGGAAGGAGATTACCCCTCATTATTGGGGAGATGATGGTGAAATTAAATCACATTGGATTGGCCAAATATGTGTATGCTGCTCAGAGGGGAAACAAAATTGGATACAGCCCTAAATGGACTGTGGTGAGCTGGGGAGCGAGAAGGGCATCACGGCCAGACTTATCACTACATCTGACAGTCAACCAAACCTTCTGAAGGTCCGGCCAACTCCTTATGCTATTTGACCAAAGACTGAAGATGAATTGGATTCCTTAATTAGGACTGGTGTTCTGGAACCCCTGAGATTAAGTTAATGGGCTTCTCCTATTGTACTGTTGATAAAAAAGGATGGGTCAGCTTGTGTATGCGGAGACTTTAAGGTGTCAGTAGAACAGTACCCACTTCTGCAAATAGGTGATCTGTTTGCCGGCCTTCCTGATGGACAGAAATTCATCAAAATAGGCCTGTGTCTGGCATATCTCCAAATACATGTCGAGTCAAAGTCTGAAGAATTGTTCACTATTGTTACCGCTAAGGGCCGCTTCTGTTAGTGCTGTCTATTATTTGGAATCCCCTCGGCTCCAATTCTATTCCAAAGAGCAATGGACCAAATTTTAAGTGGACTTCCAAGGGTCCAGTGTTATTTGGACGACATCCTTGTGACTGGGAGGGATGAAGAAGAATACCTTCGACACTTGGATACCACCCTTCAGCGCTAAAAGAATATGGCCTGAAGGTTTGTAAGAGTAAATGTGAGTTTTTCAAGTCTTCTATAGAATATCTGGAACATGTAATTGACACCATAACATAACATAACAATGATACGCAAGTCTGCACAAGGCACCCTATAAAGTTAAGGCAATCATTGACGCTCCTGTTTGTTTCTGGGACTTCTGAACTATCATGGAATATTCATTCCAAATTTGGCAACCTCTTTGAAGCCATTGCATCAAAACAAGGGTTATAAGTGAACTGAAGAATGTGAACAAACTTTAACCAAAGCTAAGGACGCTCTTAGAAGATCTGATGTCCTCATACACTTTGCAGCTGGCCTGTGATGTTTCTACATATGGAATCGGTGCAGGGATTTCACACACACACTGGGAATCATTTTTGGAATTCGCTAATTTCATCAGTACCTGTTTGGGAGAAAAATGTCCCCTTCTTACAGACAATCGACCCCTTACTACCATCTTTGGGCCTCTTACTGGTACACCTTCTCTATCAGTTAGCCGAATGTAAAGATGGGCATTGCTGTTATTGAAACATACCTATGACATCAAATACCGCAAGTCTTAGTTGTATTCCGGTGCAGTTGGACACTCACGTTTACCTCTGCCAGTTACCTGTTCAGAGAGACCAGAGATGGATATTTTTTTTATTTTATGCACGCAAATGAGGTACTTGTGACCTCAAGTCAAGTACATCGATTCACTCAGAATCATCCAATACTGGCTAAAGTAACAGACAGGGTTCTTACTGGTAAAAGCCTTAACACCTCACCGGAACTAAAATCCTACATTTCTAGAAAAAGTGAACTATCTGTGCAGGCCGGTTGTCTTCTTTGGGGTCGCCGTGTCCTGAACCCTCCACCACTGAGAAAACTTTTGATCCAGCAGCTTCATGCAAATCATGTTGTTATGAAGGAGATTGCATTACTTTTGTGGTCATAATTAGATGGACATATTTCGAGGGCCAAGGCATGTGCTTCTTGTCAGGAGATTAGAAATGTCCCACAACTGACACCGCATCCCCCATGGGACTGGCATGAAAAGGCTTGGCTGAGTATCCATGTGGACTTTGCAGGCTTCTTTGAAGAAAAGATGTTTCTGGTGGTTGTGGCCGGAGGTTTCTGTTACACACTCAACAACTGCTGTTAAATCAACTGAAAGGTTAGAGGAATTATTGTGTCTTTCTTGCTCCCGAGAGCAGCTTGTAGATGATAACAGGATTTATAAGACTCATCCTCAAGAATGGGACAGAATTTCACCCTCTCCCAAAAAGATGGCTTCAGCTTGAATGTGTTGTTCTTGTGCTGAACACAATGTGCACTGCTCTTTTAAGAGGTGAGTATGTATTTTGCCTTGTTAAGCACCAATGTTAATACTGAAGGAAGTTTCACGCAGCTTCACGTCAGACTGCACACAGACAAGCTTACCGGGTTTGCCAAGAGGCGGAAAAAGCAAATGAACAAACTGGAGGATTAAAGGGTAAGTAAGCAAATGTGCCGTTAGTGAGTGAATGACTATAGTTTAACGTGAGCCTAATGTCTTAAGTAATGCGATAGACTGACATAATGTTTAGAAATATCTTAAAGTACATTTTAGATAGCCATTTTAAACTATTAAAGTGAATTATAAATGCAAATACATATTTTTCCAGATATCTCAAACTGACTTCCTGATATTTTAAATTTGGCTTCTGTTCTCAGATATTTTGCAAGATATTTTAAGATATGTCGACTTTTATTTCAAGGTATCTTAAATACATTATAAGATATCTTTAAAAATTCTGTAAGTTATTTAAAGTTATCTGAATACCATTTTAAGAAATACAGTTCAAGTTATTTCTCAGATGGCTGCTTATCCACTTTCAAAGAGCTGAAATGCACTTCCAGAAATCTGAAAAGAACTTCTTAGGCCGTTTGAGGAGTTTGAAATAAATTTCTGATACCTTCAAGTGCATAAAATTGATTTGAGATATCTTGAAATGCAAAGGACGTTACCGTAACATTTCACAACATCGGTATCTTGAAGTGAGCTTCAGTTATCTGATTTAAACACACTTTGAGATTTCTTTAAATGTCAATTTGGCTTCCCAAACCTAAAGCTGCTCAGCATCTCATTTGAATGTTTGCTTGTGTTTCAATAAACGACATGTAAAAGGTCACATTTTTTAAAATGAAATGTTAGCATTTTTTGTAAACATGTGTTTATAATGTTTTACAATATAATATTTGTTGCATCATCTCCACTATGGGGCCACTCAAACATTTTAAATGTCAGCTCCAGTTACGTGTGTCTCCTCTGCTGACCAGTCGACTTGTCACAAAGCAGCACAGCTTCTGTCTCCTGGTCTGACGGCTGTGCATTCTGTCAGTTCTCAGTCACACTGGTGACGTCATGTCAGGACTGAGACTTGCTGTTGTGTGTTTAGAGCTGACAATATAAGGGACATCTTGCTGAATATCCTCACCTGTGATGATTTAAGGACATCTTCTCCATGGCACAGATAACATTGTTAGGAGATAAAACTGTCTGGCAAGCAATTCATCCTGGAATGAGTTATGATGAGGCAGGCCTACTTATGAAGTTTGAATGATTTTCATGCCTTGTGCAGGTTACAGCGTATAAAGTTGCTAATTTAAATTGGTCTAAACTTATGTCTCTTTGTTATTTTTCAGTCAGTGTCTTTTATATGACACATCAGGCTGCAGTGTGGTCTAAATCCTGAGGACCACCAAAGATGAAGAACCTGAGAGATGCACTTCAAAGATAAACTGAAGAAAAGAAAAATGGAAAACATACGACAGGCAAGAATGTGAGCTTTAATGATTACCTTTAAATGTTTGTGGTTTGTCTGGATATTCCTGTAGGTGTTCTTCAGATTATGGATGAGCTTCATCACACTGTGGACAAGGAGAACAATCAGCACATCGGAGAAGGAAAGAAAAGATGGATGGAGTTTTGTCAATGCTGTCTGTTGGTGTTCATTTATTATTTACCATTTCTTTTTTATTTTTTTTATTTTCAGGCAATAGAAGACCCTGACGTTTGCATTCAGAATGTTCTTCTTTCTGACCAAGTGTTGCTTATGAGTTATTTAAACTGCCCGCTGGCTGCTGGTGAAGCACTGTGAAGTCCTTCCATTGATAGATTAAAGGCCAGAAGTCCACATGACCGTCATCATCAAGTTCTTCCATGAGAACCCTGAATACCATGAGGACTGACTGAGGTCATTGATATCAGGTAGAATGCCTAGAGGGGGCTGGGTGGTCTCGTGGCCCCCTGCAGATTTTATATTTTTCTCCTGCCATCTGAAGTTTTTTTTTGTGTGTTTCTTCTGTCCTCCCTGGCCATTGGACCTTAATTTTGCTATATGGTAAATCAGTATTGCCTAATTCTATTTTCTTATTTATTTTGTCTTCTTTTTCTTTCTTCATCCTGTAAAGCACTTTGAGCTCCATCATTTGTATGAAAATGTGCTCTAGAAATAAATATTGTTGTTGTTGTTGTGAAGTACCAGTAACAATGACCACAAATGAGTGCTACCTAAAGGCGCCTTCTACCTGATGGCATCTTCTTCTGCCCTCCGTGTCACGCGACTGTCACTGATTCAAACAGAGGGCCTCCCTGGTGCTCTTCATGACAAACACCTCAAAGGTTACTAAATAAATATCATTCACTGGCTGGAGACTGTTTGTTGGGCACTAAATACAACGGGCACAACAACAACAACAACATTTAATAATATAGCACATTTTCATACAAAAAGTAGCTCAAAGTGCTTTACATAATGAAGAATAGAAAAATAAAAGACACATAAGAAAAAAAATAAATCAACATTAATTAACATCGAATAAGAGTAAGGTTCAATGGCCAGGGGACAGAAAAAAAAAAACTCTAGACGACTGTAGAAAAAAATAAAACCTGTAGTGATTCCAGGCCATGAGACCACCCAGTCCCATCTGGGCAATCTACCTAACATAAATGAAACAGTCCTCTTTGGATTTAGGGTTCTCACGGAAGGGCTTGATGATGATGATCACGTAGACTTCTGGCTTTTAATCCATCCATAATTGTTGGAACATCATGATGATTTGAGTAGGTGGTGGTGGCCACCACCACAAAGAAATCCAGAAAAAGAAACAGAAAAGAGAGTGGGGGTCAGTATGAATTTTAGAGCCACCATGAATAGTTATTATGATGAATGGAACATACAGAGCATCAGGATTAAATTAAATGAAGTTATAAAAGGCCATGTTAAAGTAATGTGTTTTCAGCAGTGTTTTAAAGTGCTCTACTGTATCAGCCTGGCGAATTCCTATTGGCAGGCTATTCCAGATTTTAGGTGCATAACAGCAGAAGGCCGCCAGCCTCACCACTTCTTTTAAGTTTTGTTCTTGGAATTCTAAGGAGACACTCATTTGAGGATCTGAGGTTACGATTTGGAATATAAGGTGTCAGACATTCCGATATATAAGATGGGCGAGATTATTTAAGGCTTTATAAACCATAAGCAGAATTTTAAAGTCAATCCTGAATGACACAGGTAACCAGTGTAGTGACATCAAAACTGGAGAAATGTGTTCGGATTTTCTTTTCCTAGTTAGGATTCTAGCAGCTGCATTCTGCACTAGTTGCAAACGATTTATGTCTTTTTTGGGTAGTCCTGAGAAGAGTGCGTTACAGTAATCTAGTCGACTGAAAACAAATGCGTGAACTAATTTCTCAGCATCTTTAAGTGATATAAGAGGTCTAACTTTACTTATGTTTCTTAAGTGAAAAATGCTGTCCTAATGATCTGATTAATATGTGATTTAAAATTCAGATTACAGTCAACAATCACCCCTAAGCTTTTTACCTCCGTCTTGACTTTTAATCCTAATGTATCCAGTTTATTTCTAATAGCCTCATTGTATCCATTATTGCTAATCACTAAGATTTCAGTTTTCTTTATTTAACTTGAGAAATTACTATTCATCCATTCTGAGATACTAGTCAGACATTGTGTTAGTGAATCAATAGAATCAGGGTCATCAGGTGCTATTGATAAGTACAGCTGTGTGTCATCAGCATAGCTGTGGTAGCTCACGTTGTGCCCTGAGATAATCTGACCTAACGGAAGCATGTAGATTGAGAAAACAGCGGACCCAGGATAGAGCCTTGTGGAACACCATATTGGATATCATGTGTCTTGAGTTGTAATTCCCACAACTAACAAAATATTTTCTCCCTGTCAGGTAGGATTCAAACCAATTTAAGACACTGCCAGAGAGGCCCACCCATTGACTAAGGCGATTTCTAAGAATGTTGTGATCAATGGTGTCAAATGCAGCACTCAGATCTAAGAGGATGAGAACAGATAAATGGCCTCTGTCTGCATTTACCCGCAAGTCATTTACTACTTTAACGAGTGCAGTTTCTGTGCTGTGATTTGTTCTAAAACCGACTGAAATTTATCAAGAATAGCATGTTTATTGAGGTGGTCATTTAACTGCATAATGACTGCCTTCTCCAGAACTTTACTTAAGAAAGGCAGGTTAGAGATGGGTCTAAAATTTTCAAGAGCGAGGGTCAAGATTATGTTTCTTAAGTAGGGGTTTAACTACAGCAGTCTTAAGACAGTCTGGGAAGACCCCAGTATCTAGTGACGAATTTACTATGTCAAGAACATTATCAATTAGCACGCCTGATACTTCTTTGAAAAACCTTGTTGGTATCGGGTCAAGGACGAGGTGGAGGGTTTTAATTGAGATATTATTTTTGTAAATCAGGTAAATCTATCCTGGTGAAAGAGTTTAATTTGTTTATAACAGGATGCTGGAGTTTAGGAGGATCCTTAGTGTTGGAGGGATATACTATGTTATTTCTAATATCATTAATTTTTTGATTGAAAAATACAGCGACAGCCTCACAGGTTTCACTGGAAGCACTTAGGAGGCATTCCTTTGAGTTACCTGGGTTTAGTAGATCAATTGTAGAAAATAAGACTCTGGGATTACTAGCATTGTTATTTATAATCTTAGAGAAATAGCAGCGCCTCTCAAGACGGACAGTGTTATTGTATTCTGTTATTTTGACTTTTAATATTTCATGGTGGATAGTAAGTTTAGTCTTCCTCCATTGACGCTCAGCTCTACGACATGTTCTCTTTAAATCAGACACTCTTTGGGTCTTCCATGGTATACCAATGCTAGAAGATTTTTTAACTGTCTTTTCAGGTGCCACTATGTCAACAGCAGCTCTCACGAGGTTTTCGTGGCTGTGTTCTTAATAATAATAATAATAATACAGAAAGTCTTTACATTTGTATCTCACTACTCAAAGGGCTCTTGGCATTTGGCTTTTGGTTTATCTACAGAGTGCTGGGGTACAGAAAGTTTGAATTGGTGAGAATGCATTTACCATATTTTTTGCTCCTTAAGATGCACCTGACCATTAGAGGCAGCTAGGTTTAGAGGAGGAAAACAAGAAAAAAAATATTCTGAACCAAATGGTGTACTAATATATTTAATAAAATATAGCAGAATAATAATTCAACCATGTAAAGTCAACAGCGGTATTATGAACCATCATCACTGTCATAAACAAATGAGGAGAGACTTTAAGGTTCAAGCACTCTTCTAGTTTTCTGGAAACCCCAAGAACTTCTCATCGCTAGTGTCAGAATTTATGAAGCTCAGTTGCTCAAAATCACTTTGCAGCATCACATCGTACCTATCATCATGCGGCATAACCTGTCTAAAACCAGCAGGGGACAAAACACGTTTAATAAATAAATAATAATTCATTACATTTATATAGCACTTTTCTCAGTACTCAAAGCGCTATCCACACAGGGAGGAACTGGGAAGCAAACCCACAATCTTCCACAGTCTCTTTACTTCAAAGCAGCAGCACTACCACTGCACCACCTGTGAGGCCACTGCTCCCTGAAGTTATATCACAAGTCCAGTCCCATCTCTATTTGTAATGACACAAAGCCCTTCATCTCGTCTTTTGTTGTGACAGTAGCTGAAAGGCAGCATCAGGAGAGAGCAGCCTGAAGTAGTCCAGCGGCTGGTAATCTGTCATGTCCAACAGTAAGCCATGCCATCTTGTGAAGTTCGGTAGCCATTTCGGTTCCCATGGATCAATGACTGGGTATTCCGCCCACACGAGCCTTGCTGCGCTCTGCTGGCAGCCAATCAGCTGGGGTGGCATCGAATGGTGCCTGATCAGCTGATGCCCAGTTCTTCACTCTCTTGCTCGATCTCCAGATCACTCTCAACAAAATTAGATTCTGAAAAATCAGAGTCCAACTCAGAGATAATGCGCAAAACATCATCTGCTGATTATTTTCTTTCCTGCACTCGTGACATATCGATGCCATCTTGCCTTTGTTTACACACACTCAAGGATTAGATGAAGAGTCAATGAGTCTAACATTCCTCCAAGCAGAGAGGGATACCTTTAATGTAACGGTGAGTTTTGACGACATTAACAGCTGATTGTTGCCCTCTACCCCGGATGTCGACTTTTGTCAGGTAATGCACATCACAGTCTGTGACGCAATATTCTCTCCATAAGACGCACAGACATTCCCACCCTTCTTTTGTGAAAAAAG
Organism: Polypterus senegalus; assembly: GCF_016835505.1. Classification (NCBI taxonomy): domain Eukaryota; kingdom Metazoa; phylum Chordata; class Cladistia; order Polypteriformes; family Polypteridae; genus Polypterus; species Polypterus senegalus. The sequence goes on from NW_024383861.1 coordinate 76,057, forward strand.
TGCGTCTCATGGAACGAAAAATACGGTAATTGTGTCTTCTATTTTTGGTTTGTGATTATTTTAATTTTTTAAATAATCGACCGCCTGAAATGTTTTTGGATTTTGACACAAATACTGAAAGGAGGTCAAAGTTCAAAGGGCCAATTATGAAAAAAATATTTTTCTCAGGAGCAAATATGGAATGGCACGTGTGCCTGTTTTAATTATGAATTTCTTCTGAACAATACAGGAAAAGATAAAAGTGCTGAATAAAACAAAGTGACCGTTGGTCTTATCTTTGTACACACAAATGATTTGCAGTTACAAATAAGTAGAATTGTGATTGTGTGTCACGTTTGTCCTGTTTTAGGTTTATTTCAAGTAAAGTTTGCTAATTTAAATTTCCACGGGCCATTGCCACTGAATAAAAATGAATTTATTTTTAAATATGCCTTGTGTGTCATTCTAAAATAAATAATTGAACTCGAGTTTGTGTCACTGAATCTTGAAAGACATTTCTGTTTCATGAAAGACAACGACACAAATTGTTACCCTACCTGCTGTGACTCATTTTACCAGTTAATGACTCCATTTTAGGATTTCCTGACTAATTGGGGCATAAAGGACGCACTCATGAAAAAGTGGAGAATATCTAGTACCATGAATTCAAAGATAGAAACTAGTAAATGACTTTTAAAACAAGATCATCATCTCATATTTCCAGATGTAAGATTTGAAGTCTTGTCAGGCACAGATCAATGTCAGTGTGTCAAAGTTTTCTTATTTCCAGACTCAACCAACGTATCTTAGGATTTCTTTTCAAGTAAAATGATTTGCTGCTTGGTCAGATAACGTCACTTGTATTAAGTCATTTTCTCCTCAAAATCAATGTGTATTTCTTATATTTTAGCTCTCCTTTTTGCAGGGTCCGGACTGAATTTGAGGACCCCCACACTCAAGTGACACAAATCCCAAATTTCATTTCAAGTCTCCAGTGACTTTGCTGGACTGCTGTGTCCTTTTATTTCTAAGTCTGTTAAAATCAATTCTGTTTTTTGGTAAAATAACAGCACTCTAGGAAGGCCTACACAGAGAGCCCCCAACCTCTACAGTAAATCCCCCTCAGATTGTGGCCCCCCAGTAGGTATAGAGAGTTTTAATTTTTTTTTCCTCAGTAAAAATTGAGTCTGACTCCCTGATCTAAATGAGAACAGAAAGAGGGCAGCCATGTCAAAGAGCCCCTTTAAATTTGAAAGGAGGGAGAAATATAAGGATGAGATGAGAGCCGCCATGTTAGAATAGAAAATCTGAACCACATGAATGAACCCAGGGTCAAAGGGCACAACCTTAAAGGCTGCCAGAGGGCTGACCAGTTCAGCTCATTTTAACATTTATAACTGAATTACATAACACAGGTGGTCAGAGAGACAAGAGAAAGACCAGAGTCACATATAGAGGGTCCAAGTGACATGGACAAGCAGGTGTCACCTATTCAGATGGATGACTTGTGTCTGGTGCCATAGCAGGATTGTCTTTTAGTGGTCAGTGCTGACCTTCGTTGTTGTTTAGGCTGAGGTCACCCAGCATGGACACCAGTGGACCACTGAGCACAGGTCCCTAATCTGTGAAGTCGTGGAGTCGAATCAGAACTAAAGATGTTTGAACGGGAGCAGGAGTACAAATGGACAGAAAACGTATCAAGAGGGGCAAACAACACAAATCCGTCACAAACACACCTGCCCACGGCCATGCCCACCAGCCAAAGACCTGCAGCAGGAGCTCACATTTCATTCATCACACTGAGGTCCCAACTTTCTGTTTTGTACTAAATATACTGAAACCCTAACCCACCACACAGCTCCACAGAAATGAGAGCTTTATGAGCGGCCTGCCTGATGCCCCCCAAACCACCCACTGGCCATTCCTCCCTCAGCCCTTCAGCCCACCACATACATGTAGAGACCCCTCTGTGCACCTCAACCTCAGATACCCCACACAATGAATGAAAGAAATCTGTAAAAATAAAACACAATGAGCAGCAGAACCCCATCAGTTCAGCACTCCACCTCATGAAGACGTGACACGTGCTGAGCCCCCGGGACGCTGAGTGTAAATTGAGGCACTCTGGTGGTCTTGGGCTGCCCTGACGTTTCTGTGCATTTCACTGATTTGAGGAGTTTTATATTCTTGCTTTCTGCACAAACTCAGTTACAACAAAATGGAAGGAGCAGGGCAGTCAGGATTATGTGCAGCTTTTAATTTTACCAAAAACACACACAGCTTTGAGCACCGACAGGACCACTGAGAAAACACACATGGGGACCACCAGGCTGGACTACCGGAAACTTCATCACCGCAGCAATGGAGACACAAAGATGACAAAACATTTCAAGCAGACAGATAAATAAATGGCGACAAAATCAATTTATGTCACAAAGCTTTTAAGTAACGAGCACAGAGCTGAGGAGAGTTCAGTGAGCAAAGAAGAACAAAAAAGCAAAAGAAAACGTTTTGTGAGATTCACTGAAAACACGACACTCGGTATAAAAACAGACGACACAATTCACACACACAGTCAGAGTTTAACTGAATCAGCTTGATGGATGCCTTTGAGAATTCAGAAGACCCCAATGAGGTCCCCACTCAGCGTCCGCTTCTCGAGACTCGAGATGCAATTGTGCTGCTCTCCTCTGCAGTGACCAGAACCTCACACCAGATTACAGATGTGGTGACAGTAGTGCTACCTACAGTCTGAGTAGGGGTCTGCCTTAGCATCAAGATAGTGGTACACTTTAATTACAGATCAGACATCAGCTCAGTGTAATCGACGAGTTATGAAACGGAGTTCAATCTGCTTCTTGACCCCAGTGGTGTCGGCTCAGTGTCTGACCAGAAGAGTCAGAGACAGTGATGACAGCGTAAGGTCAAGTGTGTGGGTCACCAAGAATGAGGCAGCATAGTTAGCATGTCATTAACAGTGTGACATCACTTCCTGTTGAGTGGGGTGGGGCTTATTAGAAGGTCCTATGACAGTGGAGCTCAGTGCCCCCTCAGTGACTCTCATTTACATAAAGTGACTTTACTGACTGATAAAACTGAACTCGTCAAAGTCGCATCACTCACCGGACATCACTGCAGCAGCTGAGCCCCTCTGCCAGTCTCCTGATACACTCGGGGGTCAGAGGTGTGAATGACAGGTTAAGTTCTTTAAGTTCTCCACAGCAGCTGATGACAGAGGCCAGCACAGCACAGTCCAGAGCAGATAGAGTCATACTGTTAAAGCTCATGTTTAAGTTCTCCCCAATGGCATCTCTGATCACCTCCTCATTCTGAGTCTCATAGAGCCAGTGACAAACTCGAAGAGTTTCACTTTTATCTCCTCCTCGTAGTGCCTGTTTAGCTTTCTGCTTCACCCATTCCTGTATCCGTTGTGTGGTCGTCCCTTCAAACTCCCCCAGGATTCCCTCCACTCTTTTAAGCACAGGACACCAAGCCAGTCCTGCCAGGAATTGAGTGACAATCTCAAATCGGCCCCCTTTACACGAGTCTCGCTTCTTCAGCAGCTTCTCAACACCCACTGATGGATCGAGGTAGAAGGAGAAGGCGGCCATGAACTCCTGCAGGGTGAACTGGTAGAAGGTGTAAGTCGTGTGCTCCTGACTGTTTTGTCTGTGCAGAAAGCCAGAGAGGAACGAAGAGGACAGGACTGGCTGCAGACCAAAGGTGGACATCTCTTGCTTCTCATTAAACACATGAGTCCTGCTGTCCACCCCATAATAAGCCATCTTTCCCAGACTGATCAGAATCCTCCTTTGGTCCTCATCTTCTTGCTTGTAATTGGTCAGGATGTTGTGAAGGAACATCACAAAGGTCTCAGTGACAGTTCTGGGGGCAGCTCCTCGCACATCTTCAGGTGTCATGAGGTGGCTCTTCAGTGCAGAGCAGATAATCCAGCAGTACGAGGGGCTGACGCACATGGAGTATAAGATGGTGTTACTCTCCATGCACTGAAAAGCCTTGGTGCCCACATCAGCGTCACCAAAGAACTTCTTAAAGTACATTAGTCTTTGTTCAGGGAAGAATCCTACAACTTCTACAAACCCATCAACTCTCTCCATGTCCAGAGACCCCAGAGCTGGTGGTCTGCTTGTTATCAGGACTGAGCAGCCCTCCAGTAATGTCTGACTGACCAGACTGGTGACCAGGATGTGGACAGGCACCTCGTCATCTGGGTCTGAGCAGAGCTGACTGTGTGTAAAGTCCAGTTTGTGTTTGTATTTCTCCAGTCCATCGAGTATGAAGAGCAGAGATTCAGGTTTCTTCAGGATTTCGATTAGTTTGTCATGAGTGAGATGTTTATAGCGCCTTTCAACCATTGCAGTCAGAGACATTTGTGACTCATTGTCCAGTAGGTTGAGCTCCCTGAATTTAAATAGGAAGACAAACGCAAACCTTTGGTACTGAGTGCATCTAGCCCAGTCAGACATCATTTTCTGGACCAAAGTGGTCTTCCCAATGCCCGCCACCCCATTGACCACTATGATTTTGGGGGGTGTTTTATTTTGAGGTCTTCTCTTAAACAGCTGCTCAGCCCAGACTCGCTCACAGTTCTTTGTTGCTCCCTCTTCCTCAAGTCTTTCTTGAGTCTTCCCAGCCTTCGCCAGTTCATCTTTAATGTCCTGTTTGATGACCATCAGCTCTGTGTATTGAGTCTCAAGGCCCACCACGCTAGTGAGTGGATCTCCAGATGGATGCTGATCATTCAGAGGTCTTGTGGATTCAGACACAGTGAGTCTGTGTGTCTCATGGAGGTCTGAAAGTCAAAATGTGAACAAGTAAGGTGACAGAATGAGCAGAGGAGTGGAGGGGCAACCAACCAGAGACATGAGGACCACTTACCTTTAATATGAGGCTCAAGTGGAGGTGACTGGGCGCTGGTCTGGATCTCCTTCAAGAAGTCCGGTCCTGGGAATAAACACAGAGGAGATAAATATGAGCATCAGCAGTTCTCAGGGGGGCTTCACATCCTTAAAGAAAAACATTATTTAGAGTGTGTGTGCAGTGCTGCCTTCAGACATCAGAGTCCAAGCTGTGCCCACTGTCTGTGTCTGTGGGGGGTCTGCCTGCTCTCCCTGTGTCTTTGTTGGTCTCCCTCTCTGTACTCCTGTTTTTCTCTCACATGCTTACGATCCACTAATCCATCCATCTTTCATCCATCAATTTTCTTAGCCTGCTTATCCAGGCCTGAGTTGTGGGGCAGCTGGAGCCTCTCCTGGTAATCATTGGGTGTAAAGGCAGGAACAACAACTGGGCACGGTGCCAGTCCATTGTAGGGTGAGCACACACACACACACACACACACACACACACACACACACACACACACTAATTTAACAATGGCAATCCACCTCACCTGCCTGTCTTTGAACTGTGAGTCGAAACTGGAGCATCTGGAGGTAACACATGTGGACATGAGGAGAACAAGTAAACTCCACACAGTGAGCCCTGGGACCTTCCTAATGAGCAGCTTAAATGAACTGCAGACACCAAACTGATCCCATGTGGCTCGGTGCAGGAGTGGGGCTTGCCATTTTGTATTTGAAAGAAGCTAAGAAGCTGCACCACTTAGATAGTCTGTATGGTCAGAGTGGATAGATCAAGGAAGGCCTTTACAGTAATCCCCCGCCTATCGCGGAAGTTACGTTCCAGACCCACCTGCGATAGGTGAAAATCCGCGATATAGAAAGACGACAATTTTTTATAGTTTAAGCCTTAAAATACCCCTCCCACACACTTTAAACACATGTAAACTTATTGAAACACACTTTGTAAACACATATGATATGTGGATGTCGGGCCAAGGATATGAGTAACATCTCTCTATTATAAAACATTTTAACTTCACGCAAGACAAGGCAGTGAGACGGGATAAGAGCTGCTGTAGAGGCTTTTAAATGATTGACACACAGAGCAACAAGCTGAAAGACAAGCAGGACAGAGCCAGCACAAAGTCCACTTCTCCTTAGCGTGCATATAGCTCCCCACCCACTCTACCCCCCTCCCAAGAGTGGCAGGAGGTAGCGCGCCTTGGGGGAAGGAGAGGGGGGTTTGAGCGAAGCGATCGTGATCCGAGCACTTCAGCTGTCACACCCCCAACCCCCCACTCCTCCTCCTCCTCCTTCAGAATGCACAGAGCAAACAGAACAGGCATGCATCTTGGCAGAAGCAGCACAAAGCGAGTAGCTGATCTGTCCACTTCTGCTTAGCGTTGCGCTGCCCCCCTTCACAAAAAGAGTGGCAGAGACACTGGAAAAAGGACAGCTGCTGTACGGGCTTTTAAGTGATTGATGCAAAGCGTGACAAGCACAACACACAGCTGGCCAGCAGCAAAAGACACCAGCTGAACCAATCGCATCTCCTTAGCATGCGTTCAGACCCCCCACTCCCTTCACAATACGAGCAGCGTTATAAGTGCCACGAAAAAGAGATTTAACCATGCTGGGGCAGAAAATAAAGGACAAATATTGTTTCTACAAAAGTGTAAAAATAAGAATGAAAATAATGCATATGTAACAATTCCCATGAAAATAACAATCTATTTAAATTGTTTATCTGGTAAACCAAACGGAGGGTGGGCGAGTGAAGTGAGCAGGGGACGGAGCCCCTTAGTAATAATAATAGTATTAATAAATCCGTGATGTAGCGGGGGCGCGATAGCTGAACCGCGATAGAGCGTGGGATTACTGTATTAGGGCTCAGTAGGAGAAGAGCCAAGGAAGTTTATAAAGGTCAGCACACTAAACTTTAGTTCAATCAGAAAAGTACAACAATGGGCTACAAGAAACCAAAATAAATCCAAATGAGGTACTGAACCACAATGTTATGTCTTGTTGTGTAGCCATCACAACGTCCAGCTATTCATAATGTGCTGATCATGGATTGAGCAATACAGCAAAGTGTCCATAAAATCAAATGAGGAACAAGATGACATCTCCAAAATATCAATAAAATCAGGAGAATCTGCCATAAAAATGAATAATGTGATATCATCAATAAAGAAACACTATAAAAAGATCATTAATGTGCTACTGTCTGTCCAGGGCCAACTCCCACCTTAAGACTGAAGCCATCAGGACTGTCTGACTCCCAAAACCCTCGGCTGGAATAAGCAGATGAGTGAAATGAATGAATGAAGTGAATGATGTGAACATGGAGAGGAAATGGAGGACTTTGTGATTTTAAATTGCTTTTAATTAACTGTGAGAGAGTGATCAGTTTGATTGTTGAGTAGCAATCTGTTAACTTTTGTGTGTAAAAAAGCGTATTATTATTATTATATTATTATTATTAATGACTGAGTATAAAAGTTCAAAGAGCAGAGCTGTCAAGCAGCTTCCTTGTCTGGTCAGCTATCAGTAACTCAGGACATGGAGGACCAAGGAAGGAGCAAATCTATGGAGTGCAGGAGAAGCTGTGGGCTCACAGATTGGCTCATCAGGATCTTCCCATCATAAACTGTTTTTTGTCGAGTGGATTGTTGCCATGTCTTTTAAATGCTCCTCTAATTTATTTCCAATTACATTTTCCATAGTTATGAATGGTTTAGAAGTGAGTTTAGTGTTCTTCTGAACTGGAGGGGCTGCTGCAGCACACCCTGAACCTAGAAAATAACCAGGTAGTCCCAAATCAACAAAAAAGGGTGGTAGAAGTTCTGTTAATAACAACAAAAGACACAAACATGACAAAATAGAGACGCCCCGCTGGTCCCACCTTATTCAACAGATGGTGGTCTTTCTAGCATGTGTGAAGGCTCTTGTACTTTCACCATACACTTAAACACCTTCTGATTACTTAAATGCTCAGGCCCCTCTTCCTCCTGCCTGTCACCCCTTTGTCCACCATTACTCCCATAACTCCAGGGTTACTGGACCAAATGGCCTCTTTAGGTCAGATTCCTGCAGTACTTCCAGGTCACTCTCGTTCTCCTCTTCCTGGCCAGACATAACCTCACCAAACATCTGGGTCTGTCTGTCTAGATCTCCCTCTGGTGGTCCCTGCCAGACTGCTGGAACACGTCTACTAATTGAGCTGGAAGGTTTAATTCTGCTCTGTGCTTCTACATCCTCCTCTTACTGTATGTAAGGACAGTGAAGAGTCCACGGTGACTTTAATAAGATGAAACCAGTAACTCACCCCACTCAGTCACCTCATCCAGGATTCCTTTTACATTTGGTGATGGATATCTCACAGATTCTTCAGCCAATGCCTCCCACAGGCTCACCAGCACTGCTTTTTCCTTGTTCATTACCTCACCGATGAAGGACTCCACACCTGGTGTCCCCTCAGACTCTGCTTTGACTTTGACCACCTGAAAGACATTGGAGTGAACAGACGTCCAGTTTAGAGATGACCACTGGGTGACCAATGCTGATCATTTAAACTGAAGCATTCCCTTTGGTGTTCATATTAAGAATGTCATCATCTCTCCTGTCCTGTCAGTGATGTCATTTCACATCTTCATTGGCTTATCTTTGATTTTCTTCTTACCCTGACAATAAACACTCAATTGATGTCCAAAGCTGTAAACATTTGAATAACAATTGAATTTTAAACTTTACTGACAGATAAAGAAACCTCAAACCTGAGCTTGGAATCTAATAAATGAATGAGCTGTGAAAAAATACAAGTAATGGAGGTCTTAGATGAAGCTGATCTGTCAAAAGGAAAGGAAATCAAAGAGAGGAAAACATCAGCCTGGTGTGACGAGAACTGACGACATGTAAAATGAAAAGGCTAAGAATCAGAGTGTGAATGGAGAGGTGAGCAGACTACATGGACAGAAACTCTCCACAAGGCGACGTCTAACAGGAATATTCAAGATCAATTTAACACTAATAACTCGAGTTTTATAGAGCACAATAACTAACTTGACAAAGGAGAACTCATAATACACTGGAGGACTTACAGCGAATGTTGTCAATTTGGACATCTTGTTAGAATTTTTTTTTTATCAAACACATTTTTTCCATTTCCTTCCTAATGATCATTCAGGAGTTCTCACCCCAATAAATGTTTCTATGTATGTGTTTTGTGCTAATAAATTAGTTTAACATAAATAAATATTTTTGTCATTTAAATTTTAAGTTTGAGGTCTTATTTGAGGAGTGTGTTACAAACCACCCAATGCAGACAGTAATTTCAACACACATCTCTTTAGTAATATTAAAAAGGCAAGATTAAAGAGAGATACTATAGTCATAGGAGACTTTAACTACCTGGATATTAACTCTGATAACCTTGTAAATGGTGGAGCACAAGAGCAGCCATGTAAAGGGTAAAGCCTGTCTGGATTTAGTATTTTATAATAATCAGATAGAATTGAGGGTGTAGAGGTGATTGGACCACTAGGGTCACATGACCATAATGTAATACAATTCTCAGTATTTTGTAAGAGTGCAGATGTAAAGATAAAAATTGTTAAGCTGAACTTTGGTAGGGCTAATTTTGAGCAGAAGAGACAACGTCTAAGCAGGATAGACTGGGATAAGCTTTTAAATGTGGAGACAGTCGAGGAGCAGTGGAACAGGTTTAAAAATGTAATGCAGGAAAGATACAGACCCAAATTTAGAATTAATAGGAAATGAAAAAAACTCTACAGTGAGCTAATAAGGAGTTAAAAAAATGAAGCTGCAGAGGAAAAAACAAACAAATAAGACAAATGACTTCAAAGTGAATTGTAGAGCGTATGAGAACATGAGGGCAACCATTAAGAAGGATATCAGGGAGGCTAAAGGACAGTTGGAGAGGAATAGAGCAGATAAGGCGAAAGAAGACCCCAAGAGACTCTTTCAGTATTTGAGTAGTAAAGAAACAGTCAAGGAGGAGGTGAAGTGCATCAGAAATAGTAAAGAGGAATTAAAAGATACAGACAGTGAAATAGCGAATGCCCTAAACTTACATTTTTCTGAGGTCTTTACAAGTGAGCTAATGGATAACCTCAGAGTGGTAACAGGGACTACTAAGGAGGTACTGAGGGATTTGGAAATTGTAGAGGGAGAAGAGCTGCTCAGATTAAATAAAATGAAATCAAACAACCTTCTCAGAATGGGCTGATGTTAAAAATGGTGTCCAGCAGGGGTCAGTGCTGGGGCTGCTGCTATTTTTAATATAAATATAAATGATTTAGATAGGAATATAAGTAACAAACTGGTTAAGTTTGCAGATGATACCAAGATAGGTGGATTAGCAGATAATTTAGAATCTGTTATATCATTACAGAAGGACTTGGACAGCAGACAGGCTTGGGCAGATTTGTGGCAGATGAAATTTAATGTCAGTAAATGTAAAGTAAAAATGTTAGGTTTGAATACACAATGGGCGGTCTGAAAATCGAAAGTTCACCTTATGAGAAGGATTTAGGAGTCATAGTGGACTCTAAGCTATCAACTTCCAGACAGTGTTCAGACGCCATTAAGAAGGCTAACAGACTGTCATGTTATATAGCGCCTTGATGTGTGGAGTGCAAGTCACAGGAGGTTCTGCTCAGCCTTTATAGCACACTGGTGAGGCCTCATCTGGAGTCCTGTGTGCAGTTTTGGTCTCCAGGCTACAAAAAGGACATATCAGCACTAGAAAAGGCCCAGAGAAGAGCGACTAAGCTGATTCAGGGCTACAGTGGATGAGTTATGAGGAAAGATTAAAAGAGCTGAGCCTTAAAGAGATGAAGAGAAGACCTGACTGAAGTGTTTAAAATTATGAAGTGAATTAGTCCAGTGGATTGAGACTGTTATTTTAAAACGAGTTCATCAAGAACACGGGGACACAGTTGGAAACTTGTTAAGGATAAATTTCGCACAAACATTAAGAAGTTTTTCTTTACACAAAGAACGGCAGACACTTGGAATAAGCTACCAAGTAGTGTGGTAGACAGTAAGACATTAGGGCCTTTCAAAACTCGACCTGATGTTTTTTTAGAAGAAATAAGTGGAGAGGACTAGCGAGCTTTGTTTGGCTGAATGGCCCGTTCTCATCCAGATTGTTCTAATGTTCTAACTCACAGTATCCACTTCTCTCCTCAGTTTATGGTTTTAGGGTCCTTGTTCTGGTGACAGCTCCTCATTTGGTTAACAACTAATGCCATTTGACTTCTCTCATGTTTTAGCTCTCTGCTTTTAGACAACAGCACTTCAGTGTTTTAATGTTTTCTGTCCACCATCTTGATGTAGATGGTGATGAGTCCACTACGACTCCCAGGACCTTCTCATGAGGGGTACTTCAAGTTTCAAACCCTTCATTGTGCATTTAAACCCCACATTTTTACTTCCCACATGTGATACGTGTTATATTACATTTCATCGTCCATAAATCTACCAGAGCCAGTTTGCTGTTCAAGTCCCTCTGTAACAATTCTGCTGATTCTCCACCATTTTAACATAACCTAACGCTGAAAACTTTCCTTTCCCATAATCCTTTGGTTTCTGTGTTTAGGCCAGTTTTGAACACACTGTGATGGACAGCAGGGCCAGAATAAACCTGTGTGCCCTTACCTGGCATGGATGCCATTGTAGTGGGTGTACAGGGAAGATGTCCTCCCAAGAGTGCATGCTCCCCCAACACACTGGGTGGCAGCATTCCTGGGCCAGTATACCCATTTATGTGCCTGGTGGGCATGTTGGGAGTTGTAGTTTTGTGGGGCAGCATGCTGGGCTCCATGGGTGCCAACAGGGGGAGCTGTAGAGGGGACTGCCCCTACGTTTAGGGGTTCCTGTCTGCCCCAGGAACGCTTCCTCCTTGACACCTCCAGGTTTGGTATAAAGGGTGCCACCTCTGTCCACTTGGGAGTCAGAGTTGGACTAAGGCCCCTTGGGAAGAGTGGAGAAAAGGAGACTTGTGTTATATGTGTGGACTGTGAAAGAAAAGGACCTGGGCAAGGAAATTGGAAAACAAAAAAGATTAATTTGCACCAAAACCGTGTCTGTAATGCTCTGTCAAGTGTTTGTAGTCTGTAAGACGCCCCCTACTGGCCATACCACCTGATAGATTGTGTCCTGAATTGCCCAATCTGTCATGTGGGACTTTATCTGAAAATCCAGATTAATGCTATCATAATCACCTCTCTGACTAAATGCATTTGTTGTGTCCCATTTTTTTGATCCTTGGGTTATCCATTATTGAGTTTTCTTTCATTTCTTACCTTTGTTAAATCTCAGTCTGAACTTGTCCTCCATTATACATAAAACACTTTTAAACTTGCTGAATACCTTTTTGGCACATCTGTCCAAAACTTGCCCTTCTACAGTTGAACTTAACCGTTTTAATTTTTATATATGTGCTTCCTCCAAATCCTGAAAAATGTGTTAAAAAAGAAGAACATAAGAGATGTGAGAAACGAAAGGAGACCCCTCAGGCCATTTGTCACTCATTTGTTTGACTAATAGTTAAGCTCTCCAAATATCTCATCCAGATACCTCATAAAAAATGAAATTATTATTATTATTATTATTACTGTCGCTTGGCTCTAATGGTTTAATCACTTTGATACACTAAATCTAGGCAGGCTTCACCCCCAACATTGGTGTGTTATAAATGGTCGCTGATGACGTCTACAAACTCCTGCTCTTATGCTATTTGAGAGGTCAGCCCTCCAGGACTATGATATGCCTTTTTAATAAGCTGAAATCAGCCGAGTCAGACATTAAAATTACTAACCTTAATGGTAAGGTTATCAAGAACAAAGCAAGTGAGTTACTGAAACTCTTGTCTGCATTTGGTGGTCTATAACCCCCTCCTATCATGAGGCCTTGATCCCTGATGCTGTCCAGTCGAGTCCACACATCCTCACTAAGTTGTAGCTCACGTCACACTGAAGAAGTCTGTTTGATGTAAATGGTGACTCCCCACCTTGTCACATTCGTCCATCTTTCTTCAATAATTTGTACCCGTCTGTTCTACTCATCCTCAACTTTGTTATCTAGTCAGGTTTCTCTTATTGCTGTTATCTCATAATCTCTCCATATGTTTTTAATGTGTCGCTCATCTTATTTCAGCTTATTAAGTGCAGGCTGGTAATTCTGTGTACAAAGTTTTCAAATTTAAGTTGCATTGGCAAATTTGCAAACTCGTCTGTCTTAAAACAGAGAAACATTCTGTGTGACTTCAACCACGGATTAGTTTACAGTTTCAAATGTACCTTCAGAGACGTCATATTCTGTAGATTTCTCTCTTTTACTCATTTAAAAACCTCTCTGATTCTCAGTTCAAGTCAGTCAAACACCAGCAGAGAAACCTTCAGGCTGCTTGTGTATGAGATGATTTCTTCTGTTTTTGGTAAGTTAGACATAAAACTAAAAAATCAATAAATAAATTAGAAATGGAAATGAGTCTTCAGACCTTTCACTTTCTGCACACTTTTTTTGGGTTGTACATTTCATTTTAAATGAAGAAATTTGCCATTTTTGCCCAACACGCCACACTTAATAACCCATAATAGCAAAGCGAAAACGTGACCAGAAAGGCTTGCAAACTGAATTAAAGTCAAAAACTGAAATCTCAAATTTCTACAAGTATTCAGACCTTTAATTCAGTACTTTGTGGAAGCCCCTTTGGCAGCAATTCCAGTTTCAAGTTTTCTTAGTAAGTCTCTTTACACACCCAGATTTGGGCAGTTGATTCCATTCGTCCTGGCAGATCCTCTCAAGCTGTGTTAGACTGGATGGGGAGCGTCTGTAATCTGTCATCTTCAGACCTCTCCACACTTGTCCTATGGGGTTTAGTGTGGGCTTTGGCTGGGCCACTCCAGTGTTGTATTGGCTGTATGCTTAGGGTCACTGAACTGTCACCCCAGTTGGAGTCTGTGTGCATTTTATAGCAGGTTTCTTCAAGACTCTCTCTGTATTTGGCTGCACTTATCCTTTCTTAAGTTCTGACCAGTCCGCCTGTCCCTCCACCACTATGTTTCACCCTAGGCATTGGCATTAGGCAGATTATAAACAGTGACTGGTCTCCCATTTTAGCAGAGAACTTCTCAAGTTCTATTAGAGTGACCATTGGGTTCTTGTTGACCTCCTTTACTAAGGCCATGTTTGCTTGCTTATTCAGCTTTGCTGGATGACCAGCTCCTGGTGGCTTCAAACATGTTTAATTTCTCTATTTTTAATGACCACCGGGATCTGGAAACAATCAAAGCTTTAGGTGTGTTGTTATCCCCTTGCCCTGACTTCTGCCTCACCAGCATTTGATCACAGAGGAATACAAGGAGTTCTGTGGACTTCATGCTTTGGTTTTTGTCCTGACATACATTGTGAATTGAGGTCCTTCTACAAACAGGTACATGTTTGCCTTTCTAAATGATGTCCAGTCAGTGTGTCGTAGGTGCACTCCTATGAAGTTCGCAACACATCTCAAGAAGAATTAAAGCAAACACGATGACCCTGAGAGTAATCTGGAGTGCAACAGCAAAGGCTTCGAATACTTCAAGGAATAAGAGATTTCAAGTTGTGATGATTTAAATTTGCAGATCTTTCTGAAAATGTGTTTTCACTTTGTCATTCTGGGGTGGTGAGATTATCCACATAAAATGAAATCTACAACACAATAAAGTGTGCAGAAAGTGAAGGGGTCTGAAGACTTTCTTAATCCACAGTAATGGTTACTCTATAAGCAGAGAGTGAACAAATATGTCCTCAGAATTACATTACAATAAAACAACCTGATTACTGCATTATTACGTATTATTATTATTATTATTGTAAAAAGATAACTTTATTAACCTGCAGCAAAATGTTGATTGAAATAATAAATTATAATTGAAGGTGCAGCCCCTTAATTGATATAAACGTAGGGTGAGTTTAGAATGGGAACTGAAGATCGGAGGTTTGGAATTTGCAACAAGGACTGTGCTGTGGTGTTCAGTGCCCACGGTGTGTGAAGAGGCCATTAGAAAACATCACATTCATTGTCACTCATATGCAGATGATACTCAACTGTACCTTCCTTTTAGACTAAATGACATTTCTTCAATGGTGTCCTTCATGAATTGTGTCAGTGAGTTAAAGGAGTGGATGGATGAGAGCCACTTGTCTCCAACCATCCATCCATCCATCCATTATCCAACCTGCTATATCCTAGCACAGGGTCACGGGGGTCTGCTGGAGCCAATCCCACCCAGTACAGGGCGCAAGGCAGGAAACAAACCTCGGGCAGGGCACCGGCCCACTGCAGGGCACACACACCCCCACACACCAAGCACACATTAGGGACAATTTAGGATCTCCAATGCACCTAACCTGCATGTCTTTGCACTTGTCTCTGAATACACAAAAAAGAAATGTTATTTATTGGGGAAAATTGTAGCTAACTGTCTCACTAATATGGTCTGCCTGCTGAATGTTTCTGTATGCAGTTCCCTGGGTTTGTAGTCTGCCTGTCTCTGCCCTTAAAGGAATTACCCAGCATTGTATGGGAAATGTCCTGTGTGAGCTGATTGGTGGAAAATCTAAGGATAACTAGGAAGTGGATGGTGGAAAGAAGTCAGGAAGTCAGTAAGGAGCTTCATTTACACAAGTCCATAATGAAATAAAAATGGCCTGAAGATATGGGAGTGCATTGAAGGTAAAGGAGGTGTGAGAGGAGGACATTTTTAATTTCGTTTTAAGAGGTACATCTTTGGACACGAATACTAAAGCTTCTCTTAGACTAAAAATGTTTGCTGGAGACTTGTGACATCGGAGTCATGTTCAATTCACTGATGATGAGGAGCTGTGTTTTCATTTTCTCAATATTTCTGTTTTCCTTGTGTTTGTTAATGATGTACTTGTAAAGGGGATGGTAAGTGACATTTTGTTTCCATGCAGGGATATTGAATTTTGTCATTCAATGCATTTCTGCTTCTTGTAAGATTGTTGTAGTGATTGTGTTGTGATGTTTCTGTAGTTGTGCAGATTTCCCAGATCTTTTTCAGTGTAACGTATATCAGCACTGATTGCCGTTCATGTGAATCAGTGACGCTTTTCATGTTACTAAGTGAAGCAAGCGGGTGTTACAGACAACCTAGAAACCCTTCAGAAATACAGCACAGAGAGTTTCTCCCAAGAAAATTCAAATCATAAAATACAGTGTGACTAAGATGTAAAAGGAGGGCATTTTGAGATCTTCTTCCTCAGCTTGGAAGTCCTCTGTAGTTCTAATCTCAAAGCCTAATGGCCCCTATAGGTTTTGTGTTGACAACGGGCATTAAATGCTAAAACAAAAAGCAGTGACTTTGGTACATGATGTTTTAGAATCCATGTCTGATCTTTAGCTCTTTGCACTTTACTATGAAAATGTTGGATCCTGGATCTGGATACACATGAATAAGAATAGCATAGAAAAAATGTCAAGGATTCTTCCATTTCCGTGTGATGCCCTTTGGATTAAAAATGCAGGGGCCACTTTACAAAGATTGATGGATCAGGTTTTGAGGGATTCATTGGAAAATGCTGTTATGTGTATATACAGCAGATGATATCATCATTTTTTCTCCAAACCTGCACCAACACTTGTGAGACCTCAATGTGGTTTTCTCCAGCCTGGAATGGGCTCAACTTTTTCTTAATATGATATTTCCTGTAAAACAGCTTATTTTCCTGGTGCATGTGGAGTCTGATGCTGGGGTTCATGTGGACAGAGAGAAGATAGAGGCCATCAAAACTATCCTCAACCTACAGAGATAAAAACAAGTTTTTTTTGGGAAATGACAGAGAGGTTCCACAATCTAATTCCTGTTTGGCTGACTTTTCTGACCCCTTTGTACCAGTGTATTAGAAAAGGGGTCCCTGGCACTGGTCTCATTCATGTCAGAGGCTTTCTTGAAACTGAAGGACCTTGTAGTAAAAGTCCACCTAAATTAGTCCAGCCAGATCCTCAGCACTTCTTCTTTGAGGTCCAAACTGATGCTATTGACCTCAGGCTAGGGGGGCCATGCTAATTTAGTACAAGGATGAGAGATGAATTATTACAGAGTGGAACAGGAGTGTTTAGAGGGAACCATGTTTGATGTCATCACTGACTACTGTGATCTGACATGGGCTTTTATTTGCTCAAAGACATCCTCCCAATGTCCATGTAATTTAAAGAGTCTGTTCTTCTTAAACCAGGCACCATGTATTTCAAAGTTAAATGCCCTCCAGGACAAATGTGTTTGAAGTTGTTTTTGTAAAAGAGTGAATGCAGTCAGGTGAACTCTTTCATTTAGGGAGGTTATTTCACAGTCTGCTCAGTATAAAAATGAAGGCTCTGCCACCCAAAGAGCACAGGTTAGGTTGGGACACAGCAAAGCTCAGTGGACCTTAGGGGGCAGACAGGAGTCTAGTGATGGAGGAGGTCACTGATGTAGTGCGGTGTGAGGCCATTTAAAGCTGTATTGGTTATGAGCTGTGCTGACCACCTAAGACGGGTTGTAATGTAAGTAATCAACGCAGACCTCAGTGTTAAGGTTTGCAATGGACCACATAATACATATGTCTCTGTTATAGGCTATTTTGTATAAGATTCATAAAGGCAGTGCTAACGTTTGTGAAGTGCCATCTGTTGGAATGACAGTGACATAGAACCCAGCCAGACAGACAGACACACATCCTTTTATCAAGGTGGATTAAGGAGTTCTGAGCAAGCTGGAGCTATGATAACAAATTAGAAGAGGCAGCTGAGAGTTGGGAATACCAGTAGTCAATGCGGGACAGACATGTGTCTCATCATGAGAAAAGGAGAGGAATGAGCGGACACGGGATACATGACAGAGGTGGAAGTAGGAAAGTTAAATAATGTGGTTTATGTGGGTGGAATAAGAAAGGGAGGAATCAAAAAGGACACCAAGATTCCTAATAAGAGTAGAAGATCTGATGGCATCATCACCAAGGGAGCTCATTTTCTTAAACTGGGCTTTAGTGGCAGTTTGCAGAAGTTTAGTGTTGTTACAGTTTCATTTTTAAAGAGTTCTATTCCATCCAGGTTTTAATTTCACTGAGGCAAGTTGTGAGCTGAGAAAGCTCTGATGAACTTTCAGTTTTAACACTGAAACAGATCTGAGTGTCATCTGCATGTCATCTGAATGTTTTCTTCAATTGATCGTCTGTTAAACCAGGTAACACAAAGGAATGCCTCCAAAATACTTCCAGTGAAACCTGTGAGAACATTGCTGTATTTTTCAATCAAAAAATTAATGATATTAGAGATAACATAGTATATCTCCTCAACACTGCAGAACCTCCAAAGCCCGGTACTTCATTATAAACAAATTAAATTCTTTCACCAGGATAGATTTACCTGAATTACATCGTATAATTTCTCAACTGAAACCCTCCACCTGCGTCCTTGACCCAATACCAACAAGGTTTTTCAAAGAAGTATCAGGCGTGCTAATTGATAATATTCTTGACATAGTTAATTCGTCATTAGATACGGGGGTCTTCCCAGACTGTCTTAAGACTGCTGTAGTTAAACCCCTACTTAAGAAACATAATCTTGACCCCTCTGCCTTTGAAAATTTTAGACCCATCTCTAACCTGCCCTTCTTAAGTAAAATTCTAGAGAAGGCAGTCATTATGCAGTTAAATGACCACCTCAATAAACATGCTATTCTTGATAAATTTCAGTCAGGTTTTAGAACAAATCACAGCACAGAAACTGCACTCGTCAAAGTAGTAAATGACTTGCGATTAAATGCAGACAGAGGCCATTTATCTGTTCTCATCCTCTTAGATCTGAGTGCTGCATTTGACACCATTGATCACAATATTCTTAGAAATCGCCTTAGTCAATGGGTGGGCCTCTCTGGCAGTGTCTTAAATTGGTTTGAATCCTACCTGGCAGGAGAAAATTCTTTGTGAGTTGTGGTAATCAAATCTCAAAGACACATGATATCCGATATGGTGTTCCACAAGGCTCTATCCTGGGTCCGCTGCTCTTCTCAATCTACATGCTTCCGTTAGGTCAGATTATCTCAGGTTACAACGTGAGCTACCACAGCTATGCTGATGACACACAGCTGTACTTATCAATAGCACCTGATGACTCCGACTCTCTCGATTCACTAACACAATGTCTTACTGGTATTTCTGAATGGATGAATAGTAATTTTCTCAAACTAAATAAAGAGAAAACTGAAATTTTAGTGATTGGCAATAATGGATTCAATGAGGTTATCAGAAATAAACTTGATGCATTAGGATTAAAAGTTAAGGCGGAGTAAAAACTTAGGGGTAACTGTTGACTGTAATCTGAATTTTAAATCGCATATTCATCAGACCACTAGGACAGCATTTTTTCACTTAAGAAACATAGCTAAAGTTAGACCTCTTATATCATTGAAAGATGCTGAGAAATTAATTCACGCTTTTGTTTTCAGTCGACTAGATTACTGTAACGCACTCCTCTCAGGACTACCCAAAAAAGACATAAATCACTTGCAACGAGTGCAGAATGCAGCTGCTAGAATCCTAACTAGGAAAAGAAAATCTGAACACATTTCTCCAGTTTTGATGTCACTACACTGGTTACCTGTGTCATTCAGGATTGACTTTAAAATTCTGCTTATGGTTTATAAAGCCTTAAATAATCTCGCTCCATCTTATATATCGGAATGTCTGACACCTTATATTCCAAATCGTAACCTTAGATCATCAAATGAGTGTCTCCTTAGAATTCCAAAGGCTAAACTTTAAAGAAGTGGTGAGGCGGCCTTCTGCTGTTATGCACCTAAAATCTGGAATAGCCTGCCAATAGGAATTCACCAGGCTGATACAGTAGAGCACTTTAAAACACTGCTGAAAACACATTACTTTAACATGGCCTTTTATAACTTCACTTTAACTTAATCCTGATACTCTGTATGTTCAATTCATCATAATAACTATTCACAGTGGCTCTAAAATACATACTGACCCCAACTCTCTCTTCTGTTTCTTTTTCTGATGGCCTGCGCCACCTTCACCTACTCAAAGCATCATGATGCTCCAACATTGATGGACTGAAAGCCAGAAGTCTACGTGACCATCATCATCAGGTCCTTCCATGAAACCCTAAATACAAAGAGGACTGTTTCATTTATGTTAGGTAGATTGCCCAGAGAGGACTGGGCGGTCTAATGGTCTGGAATCCCTACAGATTTTATTTTTTCCCCAGCCTCTGGAGTTTTTTTTTTTTGTTTTTTCTGTCCACCCTGGCCATCGGACCTTACTTATTCTATGTTAATTAATGTTGACTTATTTTTATTTTTATTGTGTCTTCTATTTTTCTGATTCTTCATTTTGTAAAACACTTTGAGCTACATTTTTTGTATGAAAATGTGCTATATAAATAAATGTTGTTGTTGCTGTTGTTGCATAAACATGACAACCCAGTCCAAAGCTACAAATAACACGGTCAATGTGAAGCCTGGAAATACAGAAGAGTAGAGGGTTGAGGACAGAGAGTTGAGGACCACCTAGTGTGACTTGCACTGAGCTGGACCTGCTGTGGCCCATCTGTCACCTACAACTTAAACCACAGGAGGGCAGGTCTCCATTCTGGGCAGTAGAATGTCACACTTGACAGAATCAAATTCTGCGCTGAGGTCTAACAGAATTACTGTGCTGTAACAAAGATAGTAACTTTTGTTCTTAAAGTTTTCTTTACATTTGCATATTTCCCAGGGTTCTTGTCTAGTTTGCATGTCTATTTTATGTCCCAGAATTCAACACTATGTTCAAACACATTGTAATTCCTGTCAATTTCTTTAGCTGATGGTTCAAAAGAAGATCAAATTTAATGGACTCCTTTTTCTAAAGTGGTCTCAAACTCTGCCCACAGTGTCTTGTTGGTTTGTCCAGTAGCTCAGCTGTCTCAGTGTCTCCTCCAGGTCCATCTTTAAGGCTGTCATAGTTTGTGCTTCAACTCTGTGACTCAGTAATTTATGTGAAACAGTGGTCCTTGGCTTCTGTCCTAAATGCACTTCTCCTTAATTTCTACTCCACTGGTATTTAACAACAACAACAACAACAACATTTATTTATATAGCACATTTTCATTCAAACTGTAGCTCAAAGTGCTTTACATATTAAAGAATAGAAAAATAAAAGACACAATAAGAAAACAAAATAAATCAACATTAACATCGAATAAGAGTAAGGTTCAATGGCCAGGGGGGACAGAAAAAACAAAAAAAACTCCAGACGGCTGGAGAAAAAATAAAATCTGTAGGATTCCAGACCATGATACCGCCCAGTCCCCTCTGGGCATTCTACCTAATATAAATGAAACAGTCCTCTTTGGATTTAGGATTCTCACGGAAGGGCTTGATGAAGATGGTCACATAGACTTCTGCCTTTTAATCCATCCATCATTGTTGGAGCATCATGAAGCTTTGAGTAGGCGGAGGTGGCGCAGGCCACCACCACAAAGAAACCGGAAAAAGAAACAGAAAAGAGAGCAGGGGTCAGTACGGATTTTAGAGCCACCATGAATAGTTATGAGGAAATTGAACATACAGAGTATATATTTAAGAAGTGCATCTGAGACTGAATAAGACTGAACAAGTGCAATGGCAGACACCTTAGACAGAAAACAATCTGGACAGAATTCAGACTTAGGCAGACATGCGTCAGATGAAGTTTAATGTG
Source organism: Polypterus senegalus (assembly GCF_016835505.1). Taxonomy (NCBI): domain Eukaryota; kingdom Metazoa; phylum Chordata; class Cladistia; order Polypteriformes; family Polypteridae; genus Polypterus; species Polypterus senegalus. The sequence continues at coordinate 97,668 of NW_024383861.1, forward strand.
ACTTACTGTTGAAAGTGACACACATGTGGTGTAAAATATTACATACGCAAACACAGGTGACTTATAAGGCCCATGGAATGCTGGGCTGAATCTGTTTAGTTGTACCAGACAGAGATTAACAGGAGACATGGTGAAAGTGTTTAAAGTGGTGAAGGGACTGAGTTTGGTGGACAGCAGTTTTTGCTTTAACACGACTCGTTCAACTAGAATGCCATTGAAAACCATTGATGGTGAATTTCACACAAACATGTGAACGTTTGTCTTCACACAGAGAACCACATATAACATGATGTGAGTCACTAAGCAGTGTGGTAGATAGCAGGTCTTTGGGGCCCTCCAGATGGTTAAATGACTCAGGCTTGATAAGCCATTTTGACCTAAATGGCCTTCTTTTGTCTAAACTTTTCTTATGTTCTTACACTTACAGCTTGCGCTTTAGTCCATGAACATCTCCCCTCTGCCTTCTTCATAAACCTACCAGATTGTGTGCCTTTACCTCCCAGGAGTGACATCCACACAGACCTGCACATCTGCTGTATTGTCAGTCCTTGCTACATCTCAGGATTCAATGGTGTCATATAAATTCAGGTCTACTGCCACCCATCTAATCTCCAGGAATGTCAATGACAACATGTAATGGGAAGAGCTCAAAGACCAGTATAAACCAGTAACAAAGAGACAGCCCACCTTTGCCTCATCATTGGTGATGATGCGCTTGTTGACCACGAGCTGCAGGACGCTGCTGATGTCGAAGTTCATCACGTAGGCCAGCTGGAGCTTGTAGTTCTCTGTGATCTTGAGAAGATCTTCATGTGAGAATTCATTAATAACTTTATAAAACTTCAGAGTCAAAGCTGCAGTGAGGAAAGAAAAAAGGAGTGTGATGAAGGAGCTGTGGACTTTAGAGTGCTAAAAGTCAGTCTGGTATGCCTGCCTATGGTCAAAGTAAATGCACATCAATCTCAACTCCTTCATGGACTCAACAGTTTATATGCTAAATGTAGCTGAACAGAAGCATTTCATGTTGTGAAAGAAGTTGTTGAAGTGGACCCCTCAGCTGAATCAATGAAAACACTTCAGTCTCAACTGCTCTGTGGCTCCCCTCACCTCTTCTCTCCACACTTGTACCACTATGGCTGACATGTCTCCTCCCTTGCCTCTAGTTTAACCCAGGCAAAGACTTGCTACTTGGGCAGGATTTGTATTTGAGTTCAAATTCACAGTGGAAATGGTAAAAAATGTATTTGGAAGGCTTTCATTTGTATTAAAATCTCTTGCTGCAGTTCAGGGACTTTCATTACATGACCACCAGGGGCCTCATGTATAACGGCGTGCGTAGAATTCACACTAAAATACGGTGTACAGACATAAGCAGAAATGCACGTACACACAAAAAAATTCAGATACACAAAACCATGCGTAAGCCAACTTTCAGCTTCATAAATCCCCGTCAAAGTGAAATGTAACGAATGTGCATGCACCTGCCGCCCCACCCTGACTCCACCCAGAATTTTGCATATTTTAATATGCAAATCAATATAAATATCTCCTTCTGTTCAGTGCTTGATTAAAAGACAATCACAAAAGCATGTGAGAAAAAGAATAATTTCAGTGAATGCAGCTTAAGCAGTGGTATAAACAACAAAGTGGTGGAGACACTCGAAAGGTCAAGCTCAGAAAGTCGCACAGCGCACAAAATTAAAAAAAGTGGTCAGATATCAAAGTCATCGTGATAAGGAGAGTCGTAGCCTGACATCTGTTTATTCTGTTACAGACAATATTACTAAAGCTGACCCCCGTGCCAATGACATGATGATACTGCTGTGCCAAGCACATCTTCTGCACACACACCTCTGTGCATAGAAACCACTGAGTGACCATCTGGCTGTGTGCTGTACGGACTGTTCTGGAGTCACAAAATGCAATTGTGGTTGATGTAAGAGATGTGGCCAATGAACTAAGGAATATAAGGGCGGTACTATGTGATATTGAGCACAAATTAAATAAATTGTTTAAACAAATAAATGCTGCATCTGAAGACCTGTTTTTACATCCTGCTAATTACATTCAAATGAAGTTGTAGTGCTGTCTTATTTGGCTGATCATTTGGTGTGTCAGAGTCATCATAGCGCATCTCCTCAGGTACGAGCAAACTACAATTGTGTGGCACATTTTATATGCAGCACATTACAGGCTTGCACAATGAGACACACTTTCTGTGCATTGTCGAGTAGCACATTAATAAAGTGGAAATGCTTTCTATTTACATAAGCAGATTCATTCTCTGAAGGTGCCTTTATAGTGTAGTGTCGGTGCCAAGCTGTACAATGGATTGATTCTCTGCTCTTTATCTTTAAAAGGACTGCTTTTGACACACTAGTTGGAAAAAGCACCTGTGACTTTGCAGAGTTGCCATCTTAATAGTCTCTCCTGCTATAGATAATGTAATGGCAGCTCATTTCTTTGATGATTGATCCCTGGCTGATATCAGTTGTCCAGAGCTGTTGCAATAGCCATGTGTGTGAAGCTGACCACACCGATTACATTTGGAAAACCAGATGTTGCTGAAAATTGCTCTTTGATTTTTTGCAGTTCAACTACAGTGTAAGGAAATCTTATCTATCTGGATGACAAGAGGATAATACCATCCTATACAGCTGGCAAATGATGTTTGTGAAATACCCAATCAGTCAGCCAGTTCACGCTGAAAAGCTCCTGTGGCTAAAAACCTGAGAGTGGACAGAACTTGCAAAGCAGCAGGTAGAGCGCAATTCCTCAAAGTCTACCTTTGTAAAGCTGGCGCCAGTTCAGCACACAGTGCTAAGAGGAGAGCTCTGAGAAATCAAAATCAATTCAGAAGATAGTCATCATCATCTATAAATGTAGGCTCTCTTCTAATCCTTCCATTTGTGATGACTTCTAACAACGCTAAAGCAGCCATGGTAATTAGAATAGTTTGGCCATTGTGTGCACCATTATATTGTTACAGAATGACTGCAATCAAGTGAATTAAATTTGTAAATTATATGCAGTTAATTTCAGTGTATGTGATAAAACCCACGTCATTGATGTGAATCTGAAAAAAGAAAGCAGACCACAGAAACAGGAGCACTGCTTTGACGTTGGGTGCTGCCAGTTTGGAAAACCAAATAGAAACGTGCGTATGCAAGGCAGAGGGCTGCCATGAAAATGTGTGTGACTTTATGCCAACTGTAGTTTTTATGCATCTAGAAGTGAACATGGAAATGGGAGATGCAACATTTTTGTTCAAATACACCATTTGTACATGAGGCCCCAGGTCTTTAAAAGCCCCTTATTGTCTAAACTGTCAGCTGACCTTGTTGTCCTGAGTGCGGATTACAAAAAGAGAATAAAAGACGTCAGTAAAATAAACGTTACTTTAAGTTCTCAGAATATGACATATATGCCCCCAACTTTATATTGGGGGCAGTATAGGCCACCTCACATCAAAAGAAAATTTAGGGGGCATACAGTGGCATTAAGTAGAGCAGCTTAGGTAGGTCCAAAAGACAAGGCAGCAATGTCACCTTAGTTTGAAAATCAAAGAATGGAGAAAAAAATGAAGAGAAGGTGACCAATCCAAAGGCAGGACGGAGCAGAGCTTCTGTTTTTACTGGAGTATCACAGGGGGTCTGTCTGTTTAATTTACAGCCAGAAATGTTCATTTAGCACAAGAGAGACATGTTAGTGACCTAAAAAAAGACGTATAGCTGTCTGATACGAGGACTACGAGAAAAGTCAAGGAAGTCCAGATAAAGTATTAGCAGTCCCCAAATCTCTAGGGGCAGTGTGGTTGGGCCCCTCTACAGTATCTATAACGATAATTGCACTAAGAAATGTATTGGACGAGTAACTGACCAATCAAAGTGCTCATTGCAGCTGAGGCCTTCTGTAAAGAAGAACATTTAGAACTCAATTTCTTAGCAGAAAGAGAAACACATTTCAAGGTTCAAATGGTCCTGCTGCTTCTTCGACTTTGACTTTTTTCTTCTTTTCAGTTCTTCTCTCAACATTTAAAAAAAAAAAAACAGTTTCTTGCACCACTAAGTGACTTTTGGGTGTTTTTAAAGGTAACTTCAGAGGGCCCACTGTATTGCTTTATGGAAATAACTGGACTACAGCCTGATAACTCGGTGTGGAAGGAAAGCCCAGTGAGGTTGACGTGTGTGGGCCGCGTGCTTGTCCTGTTACCTGCTCCTCCATTGTTCATATTTACAGTTGGGCCTTTTCTTAGTCCTTCATAGCAAATGCAGTTTGAAACTGGGCCCACTCACACACACATACATACACACTCACATGAGGACATTTAGAACTGCCAATTACTTAACACACAAAATGGGGTGTGGTTTGAAAAAGCTGACCAATCAGGAGAATAAACAGAGAGAGAAGAGGAAAACATGCAGAGTCCACACAGACCACCACCATGTGTTGGACTCAAATTCAGACTGCTGTGTCCTTGAGGCAGCAGCACTGACTACTGACTGCACCCCCCATGCCAGCCAACCTTCATAAGACAGCAGATATCCTGTCGCACTCTCCCAAACTTTTGCCTTTGCAGGAAGCCTGCGTTTTTCACCTTGATGCACATTTTGTTCGACTCACACTGTCGGTTTACAGACGGAAGGTCACTTTCTGTTTCTTCTTCATTGGATTCTTTGTTCCTTTTTTTCCCTCTCTTGCAATTACTGTCACCAGCTTATTAATGTCTTTAAATCCTTTCATTCAGTTTCATCCTTTTCAAGAATTTCACTTCTTTGTCGCACATTCCTTTTATCTTTAATGTTTATTAAAGTTTGATCATAAATACACAACACCCCTGCTCCGCCAGTCTCCACCCCCTTCCCAAACCTTCACTCGCCCCTCCCATTTAGTCCAAACACCCAATCAGATCAAGTGACTGCTCTAACTAACCTAGCAATAGCAACTTGAGGTTCACGAGCTGTTTGTGCACAAGTTCAGGTGGGCTCCTCCAGTTGGAGCAAACTGTCTGTGACATTGGTGATGCCTTATTGGTTTGGGTGGTCCATGGTTGAAGCTGTACTTGAATTAAATGATTGAAAAATAACTAAAATAACAACAGTGGAGACGTACCTGGATGTTGTGCCATCTCTGAAAAAAAAAAAAGAAACAGGCATGAATGACTGTGAGTTGATTAACAATGTCCACATCATCACAAGAGGTTTCTGTTTCATCAGTTTCTTAGATTCTTCATTTCTGAAGGTCTGATCTCCATTTTTATAAATTCTGTTATTTCAGTTTCACACAAATGATAACCATAAGCTGCTCTTAGGAAGTTCCTTCAATTATCTTACCCACCTTTCACAAATCACCTCCAGTTCCTTAGATCCTACATTTACACAGATTGGTTTAGACACGGAACACTCATGAAATGCATGTATTCTAAATAATGATATCTTGTATTATTTACCCTCTACAACTCCAGGCACCTCACACCACGATAAAGAGACTTGAGCTGGGAGATGTCTGCTCCATTGGGTTGGATGGGGTGGGGTGGGGTGTTATAGTAGGCTGCTTGCTGCTTGTGCTGATCGACACATTTGCAAAACATAAGATGCTGAATGGAGAGGTGCGAAGGAATTTAAGGTGGCCTGGCATTACAACTTTTTTCATAGGCTTCAGGGATTCTAGTGTTAAAGTGACAGAGAACTGGGTCAACAAACATATATGACAATGTTTATCAAGAGGAATAAGATACTGGGATGTATGCAAATAAGATTAAAGAATACTGAGGGATAAGCAAATGTAAAAGCACATACTAATATAGTGTAATAATTGTTAGACTGTAAAAGCGTGAAGCTCACATAAACTAACCGGAAGGCCCCTATTTTGTTTTTCTACATTTTATAAATGCGACAATTTTGTGTGTTAAGTTGCTATGGTGCTGTGTGGTTAAATTTATTAATATAATGATTACAAAAAAGTGCTTTAAACAATAAATAATTAGAGAAAGCATTTTGGTGTTGATGTACTTTGTTTTGGCTCTGATTTTGGTTTGGTATTTGAAAGTGTGTTTTTTACTTTGACATGAGCTAACATCCTAAACAATTCATTTGGAAAGCCCATAAAGGGATTCCCACCTGAACTGAGCTCTGTCACTCGTTTAAAAACATAATTTGTATGAAAGATTCATCTCTGGTCCTTGTTTAAATGTTAGTAAACTTACAGATCATTTAGTGTGAGGGACCTGGCGGTCAGTCATTTCTTTCCTATCCTACAAAACAATTAAAGCAGACCATCAACTTGAATGTCTGACCTCTCAGCAGCTCCAAGTCTCTCATGTATCTTGGGGTTTCATTATTTTTTGTATTCTGTTTTTGTAATTCTTGTTATTTAAAGTGTGCTATTACTGTTACCCCTTTTCACGTATCTTCTTCTTCTGTTGTGTTCTTGCTGGTCCTCTTTGTGTACTTTAATCATCTAACTTTGGGTTGGAAGGTGGGCCCCTAATTCAGTGACAGGCCCCAGTTGGCTGACACTTTTACATTTTTGTCAACTGAATTTTTAGTTTTGTTTAAAAAAAATGTGTTTAGTGATAATGATTCAGGGTAACTATAGCCAGGGACTTTTCCCATTTTCCCTCTCCATGTGTGTCAGCAGTTCTGTTATTTACTTTTAAGGGCCACAGATACTAGGTGGGAGACCAGTGAACTTGTAGGAGCCTCACAGATCAATGGCATCTCATTTTTGACCTACAGCCTGGTAGTTTTGTTACTGAAAATGGAAAATTAGCACTCATAATATCCGATAGGCAAAACTCTTTAGAGCATGACTAAGATATGCAATGATGATCACCTTTACTGTAATAATTTTCTTTTGTTCCTGCAAGACCTGCTGATACCCAGAAATACCAGCTGTAGCCACCAGGCGACTGGTGAATGTTAAACAGACCAAAGGACCAGTAGGTGACAGTATATTAACTTTTCTGCTGCTCTTCTGTCTGCATTCTGAAGTGGAATTTCTGAAGGATTAAAAGATGACATGGTGTGTCATGGCATTCATGATTCACTTGAAAGGGCTGTTTATTCTGGGCCTCAAATTGGAGGGTCTTTTGTTTGAGAAAAAGAAGTAGAAGAGGGTTGTAAAAAAATAATTCAGTCAAAGTTTCAGATTCAGTGACTTTGGTGACATCTGGCAAAGCAGATATTAGTTTGAATGAAAAAAAAAAAAAAACTACAGCGCTGGTATTCTATTTGAACTGGCGATAAATACTTCACGTGTGTGGCCGCACTAATACTCTGGAGGCATTTCCTGATATTGGAAAGTGTGAAATGAAGAGCCTTGACACACACAAAAAGGTTTGGGACATCACCCATATATTGTCTCTTGATGCAAAAGGGTTTTGAAATAGCACTCATGTACACAGTTTTGAGTCCTGAACTGAGCGGAAGAGTTGAGAAAAGATGGCAGCTTTATAAGCCAAAAGGTGGAAATGACATCAGTCTAGATGCCAGAACCAGAAGTGACTTTGAATCAGGCAGGTTTTCCCATATTTGGCCTGCAGAGATAACAGAGGTAGGTTTAATGAACCCTGCCACCCCCTGGCCTGGTGGGTAATTACCTCGATCTACTTGGTCCATTCAGCCCCCTTCTAGTCGCACGTGTGACAAAAGCTATTTTAATTTGCCTTTTTTTTAATTCAGTTCAGTATATGCTAACAATAATGTAGGAAATTCAAAATTAATATTAAAATAACCTTTGAGTAAAGAACGCACCGGTTTGGGGGTACTAAAGAGGGTTTTAGGGTCTTCACAATTCACAAATCTGGACTGCTTGAAAATTGGCGAGTGGCTGAGGGCTCGACAAGCCATACAGGTTTATTCATTTGACAGTTTAACTTTATCATTTCATATAAAACTGAAGGCAAGAATGCCAAGCCACTTATAGACTTTTGCTATTTGATGTGACCAATTCTGAGCCAGAAAATTTAGTGACAACATTTCACGTAAATAAGCCCATTCATAAAATGAAGGAAGGCTCAAGAAAACAGAGCCCTTCCTGTGTGATGTCCAGGGCCATTACAGTTTATTGTTGAAGTGGCCCAGTGGGAGGTTTTAGACTGAGGTCTTGTATCTCCAAATCTGGTCACCCTGGAATTCTGAAGACCAGATTGGTGGTCTACCGTCATGTAGATATAGATAATTATGTCAGAGCCTGTGAAATATATGACCGAGCCAAACTTAACAGCCGTTACCCATCATGGTTGTTACAAAGTCGTGTATGGGAAGATAATAATAATAATAATTAATAATTCTTTGCATTTATATAGCACTTCTCTCACTACTCACCAAGGATTTGTTATTTGTCCTGCCACCTTCCGAAGGTCTTACTGCTATTCTGGTATTAGTTGGCATATTTTAAAGGTTAACTACTTTATCTACTGCCTGCTGCTGAATTAATGCAGATCTTCATAAAGAATAAATGTTTGGCTACATGAATGTTTAAAATAATTTTTTTCTGATTGGGGTCAAAGTTAAACTTCATGGAGTGCAAAGGACAGGCTTATGGGATTAATCAGAACTTGAAAAATTATTTGCAGTGTAAAAAGGAGATATTACATTTGGACTGGAAGGAGATGAGCATTTCTACCATCAGCTGAGTGTTGTAGTAACATCGAGAGGTCAAAACCAACCAGAGTATAACCTCTTGAAGGCCAATATATCCATATGCCACATCTACTATTCAGTGGTATCTTTGACAAGAAGATTGTGGTTGGCCATCTCAGAATTTCCTCTCTGAGTGCAGACTTGTCCAGCATCTCCATGGACTAACCTTACTAATCATGACTGCCCCTCTTTAATTAATGACTAGTGAGACATGCAAGTTCACACACCTTTCACATCTTAAAAACCACTCAGACAATGGGATGCTGCTGCCTGTCTGTCTCGATTGGCATCAGACTAATGTGAAACATGCTGACATTGGCATCATCTGACAAAATGCAGCCATAGAAATTAAAATGTTAAGTAGAGTGAGAGCCTCACAATCGCCAGCTTCCAGGAAAATCTCTTGAAAGGCCTAAAGTGAATCAGCAACACCTCAAGTTTAGAATTAAACAAATACTGAAGCTTTGAAGTGAAAAAGGAAAGCTGCACTAACACGGACAGAACATCCATGTGACACGTGATGTGCTTCTTTGAAACAGGAGCCTCAAACTGCTGTCATGTTTTCCACAAAATGGAAGGATCACATGGGGGCTTTTCAAGTGTAGTGCCAGCAGACAGCCCTCTTCAGTGGTGGGTAAAGGTCAAGATGGCGCTCAGCCCCATTATGATCAGCGTCATCTCTTGTGGTCAATGCATTCCTCATATTGATCTCCTTTCTCTTTTCAGGTAACTGTGGTTACTTTTAATGGAGCAAATGATCCTGGACTTTTGTAGCTCTTTGCTGGATGGCGCTGCATAGCCTTGACTGAAAAATCTCAGAACAAAAGTGCAAGCGTGCAATCAGAAAAAACACAGCAGCCATTTTAAAGCCGAGTTCTTGCCTTCAGGTCCCACTGCTAAACTGGAGAGTTCAGGCTGCACGTGTGCCTACAGCAAAGGGGCAAATGAGAACACGGCAAGGCAAATAAGTGAGAGCCATGAGCCAAAAACAGGCTGGCAGCACCTGGCACAAAGATAATTTCACCTTCTACAAAAAGGAATAAGAAATGACATTGGAGAATTGGATGAAAAATTGGAAAAATTATCTAAGAAGACAAAGCTGAGGGCTGTTCTAAACACTTTAATAATAAGTTAGAATGTCAGCATTTCTCACTCAACTTGGATGTAGGAGCACCATCTCCAGCTCAACCTGGTAAAGACAGACCTTCTTGTTATCCCAGCCTGCCTGTCTATTCAACACCTCATCTCTGTTCAAGTTGGCTTGTCATGACTAACATTCTCCAAGTCGGCATACAATCTTGGGGTGGTGATTGATGGCTCCCTCAATCAGTCCATATTAAGTTGAAATTGTTGATGGTTGCCTACAGAGCAGTCATCACCTATGTATATGGAGACCACTCCTCAGCCACTCAGCTCTACTTATAAATGGTGTCTCTGCCTGGTATCAAATCCCAATCCAGATTGTCTTCATGTGTAGCTCCTCTCTGGTGAGATGAGCTGCCCACCTCCATACCAACTGCTGACTCCCCCGTGTGTTTAAGAAGCGTTTGAAGCCTCCTTTGTCCTGTAAATGTCCAGCCTGCCTGACTGGTGATGGCTTTGATGAGTTCTTGTAACTAAGTTAAGATCAACAAGTCTTGTGTTGTTCTGTTTGCTTTACAGTCCTTCACTTCTGCTGATCACTTCTGTCCCCTTGTCCTGTCACATGTGGTCTTAAACAGTCACAAGTGTGATGTTTACTCCATTATGTTGACATCGTTTTGTAGACTGCTTTGAATAAAAGTGTCAAGGTAAATAAATGGAAATGTTAATGTGCATTAAATTAATGAGGGAAGCTTTTCACAACTTCACTGACGTGGTGCCCTGCTGGTCTTCAACATGAAAACATCACAGCTGTCATCCATTTCTTCCACATCAATAACCAAACATGGTTTTTATAATAACTTTAAGCAGGTTTGGGTGGACATATTAACTACCAGAGCCTCTGTTAATAGGTATAAAACAAGAGTCTGCCATTTTCAAACATTACTTCTTCACTTTCATTTTTATTTTTTAGTTAGTGCTTCTACAAATTTAATGAAACCTTCTGCTTACCGATTTCCTTGCGCAAGTTCCAGACAGGGAGAATGTCAACTGCTATGGAAAAAGAGAAAATTTAAATGTAACTTTTTCTGTATCATATTTTTATTAGAATTAAAGGAAACAAAACAAAATGAAGCTAATAATGAAGCATATTTACAAAAATAAAACCCCAGTGGTGCCCACCGCCAACAGCCCAGGAATGCTAACACCGCACTGCCAATGTGATCCCCGGATGACACAGAGGGTTGGATGGAAATGTGACTTTAAAAAGAACAGGGATTTAAACAAGCAGAATATTCTAAATGAGGAAACTATTAAAAAGCAAAATGAAAAGAATGTCTTCATCAGTGTTCAATACACATAAATTCTGGCTAAAACGTTCGGGTTAAGCAGCTTGTAATTTCTAATATATATTGAAATTTAAAGATAACTCGGCTCCATTTCAATCTTTTTTCTGCTCCCTTCAATTCACTGACTGTAACGTTGTCATATTTCACTCTACTCACGTGTTCTGTTTATCTGTTAACAATTAAGGAGGAGCTCATCCCTCGTCCAGGTGTGCTTTCTTCTGTTTCACAGTTTTGTGGTTCTTGAATTTCATTTTGTATTTTATCTTTTGGTCTCCTAGCATGTTGTGTTCTTAATATTTATACATCACTTGTTTAGTATATATGTATTTTTCTTCATATATTTATATATTTAGTTACTCTCTACCTTTCCTTTATTTAGGACCACCGCTGCAGGGCCACCCTCTGCCTTTATATTCGATTTAAAGGTGCAGGTCCACCAGAGCAGCATTACTTGTTGTGCTGTGGTCTTCTCATCTGTGGTTATCTGCATTTCATTTTTTATATATTTTACTTTAAAAAAACAGGACATTACACTCACATTCTACTAATCAAACAAATAATAGCATACCATATAGAACATTTACTTTGAATTAAATAGCAAACATCAAATAGAAAACAAAAAAACAACACAAAATGAGTTACAACCCAAACCAAAGAAAACGAAGGAGAAGAGAGACTCGGGTACAAAGGAAAAAAAACTCTGTTTGTTTTGTTTTTTAAGAAATGGTAAAACCATTAATGACATTAAAGAGTTAATCACAGGCCAGCTGGTTTACTCAAAAAGAACTTGAATGAATTCCTGTTAGGTTTTGAAAACAATTTGGCCCCCATATCCTCTACACAATAATTAGATTTTTTTTCTACTTTGAAGTAACAGAGAACGTCGCTTACCCGCTGAGTTATGGCAGGTGGGCTGGGATTCTCCCAGTATTTGTTCTAATGGTGTGGTGTCGACTGTCACAATCAATTTTTTCTCATTCACTTTGATGCCATCCAGGAGTACAACAACTATCACTGCTAATGGACAAATGGCCAAGTGGAGCTGGAGCTGCTGTAGATGGCAGCGCTCACAGGTAGGTTCTGTTCCTCAGTACACTTTAGACAATTTTAAATGAGATCAATGAAAGACCTTGAACTGAAGTGGGTGCTCTGGATGGCTGAGTTCCATTCAGTTTTGGAAATGCTATTTGAAAGGTCCCATTCCCACCATTTCCTAGGATCTTTGAAGGTTGGAGTCTTTAAAATCTTTTTTTATATATTATTGAAATGCTATCTGAGTCTTTAACAAGACTAACCAGTATGGAGTCTGGGATTGATATGGGAGTGAGACGTGGAAAGTTGGGTACGTTTTTATTTTAACAAAATGTCTAATTTGCATAAAGGAAAAAATTGTAGTAGGAAGTTCAACTTGGAGCAAAATTGTACATGACATGCAAACACACTACGGCTTCATAAGAGTCCAAGTTACATATCGAGTAGCCACAGTTCAGTTCATACCTTGGGTTTCCGTATTTTATTAAATCACCAACATTTTGAAACACTAAAGAGAAGAACACTAAATAACATGGTAGATGAACTTAACTTCACATACATTAACTATGTAAACATGAATAAGGACCGGTGTAAGTAAACAAAAATAAATTACAAAATAAAAACCCAATCAGCAACAAACTGTGGTTGGTGTCTTCAGTTAAACACACACTTTGTGGAAATGCTTACATTAAGTTTGAGGTTGTTCTTCTTCAAGAACTTCATCATGTCCACCTTCTCAGATGAGAGGTTTGCTGTCTGTCCTGCTACAATGCCACGTACACTGCAGAAAACCCTCTGACCTGGGATGGATTTTGCTGGAAAGGTCAGAGATTTCATACGTGGCTCAAGTGCAGTGCTGACTCTGCTTCATGGGTGCCAGGATTGTGTGTTTCATTCACATCATCATTGAATGAGCTACTCAGTGCTAAACAGAGCTGTCACTGTTTGTCAGTTTGTCACTAAGGTTCCACAAAGTGGCACAGCTGTGAAAAACCTCCTACATTATTCAAAGATAGGTGTAACTTCACCTAATGACTAGAGAGCAGTGACACTGACGTCTCACATCTTAAAGACCTCTGAGAGGCTGGTCCTGGACTGCAGTTTGCCAATCAGATAAAGACTGGAGTGGAGGATGCGATTATTTGTCTGCTCCAGAAGGTTTATTCTTACCTGGACAAATCAGGCAGCACTGTGAGGATTCTGTTTTTTTATTTCTCCAGCACCTTAAATACCATCCAGCCATCCCTTTTAAGGGATGAGATATAAGCAGGTAGATGAGCCTGTGGTGTCCTAATGATGGACTATATGTCAGGCAGACTGCAGTTTGTGAGACTCATGACTGTGTGAGCAACACTGGAGCACCACAAAGAACAGGAGATTCTTATTTTGTTGTCACTCTGAACACCTCAGACTAGAAATATAACAGCAGGTCAGGTCACTTGCAGAAATTCTCAAATGATTCTGCACTTATGGGGTGTATTGATAAAGGGAATGAGACAGAGGAAAGGAGTCAGGGGGAGACCTTTGAGAATTGTCTGCATCTTAACATCAGCAAAACCAAGGAACTGCTTATTGACTTTCACCACACCAGAGAGCCTCTGTGTCCGGTCACTACCCAAGCAGTGGATGTAGAGGTGGTCCACTCCTAGTACTTTGGGGTCCACATTAATGACAGGTTGGATTGGTCTCAGAACACAGAGAAGCTATTGAAGAAAGGGCAGAGAAGGCTATTTTTCCTCAGGATACTGCACTCCTTTAATGTTGGAAGTGACATCCTTCACATCTTCTATTGCTGTAATGGCCAGTGTGGTGTGCTGGGCTGGTAACATCACTACAAGAGATGACCACCAAATTAAATAACTGATTAAGAAGGCAGTCACAGTTACGGGACACACTCTGGACCCCCTGAAGGTAGTAAAAGAGTAGAGAATGAAGACTAACTGAGTGCCATTATGAACAATGCCTCACATCCTCTCTGTGACACACCAACAATGAGGACTTTCAGACAACAAATCATTCAGCAGACGTGTATCAAGAAATGCCAACAGCAATATGCCTGCATAAGGCCTCACTGTCACTGGGACTGCTAAGTCAGAACTTTTCTTTTTCTTTTTAATTTTCTTGCTTTTTGTCATTCTGGAATATGTTTAGACTAAAGTTTGTGTGTATATCATGTATTATCTGTTTTTATATTATTTATTATTATATCTATCAGCAGCTTCGACTACATTCACAGTTTTCTTGGCATTTCACAGGAATGGTGGCATTTAGTGGTTCAATTCTCCACTTCACTACAGCTTCCTGTAGTATTTCTGACAAGTGGTCACTTGTGAGGCTTTCATAGGAAGTGTGTGTCTGGAGAGCAGTCGGTGATGTACTGTGTGTGATTGTCATGAAGCTCTCTGTTGCACTGGAGGTCCACCTATTGGTAGTTAAAGGGATGAATTTTGCATTTCTCAAATTCTCCAGCAATTTAGCTTTTACTTTGTTATAAAGTTTGACTGAAATGCGGTCTTCATGGCTATGCACAGTAGAGAGAAAAGCATTAATAAGTTTGTTTAAGGGAATGGCGCTTGGACCTTTCACTGATCCATAGAGAAGGGTGTGCTTTGGTACAGCTTTCTGGGTAAGCCCTGCTCATGAGATGTTACATTTTTTAAGGTTTGATTGACATTTGTGATGGACAGGAGACTGAATTGGATACAACACCTGTCTTGTTCACCCTTCTGTTACAGAGAAAAGAGCTCCCCATGCATCTGTTGCATATTTTCATTGTTTTGCTTAAAAAATCAGGTTTTGTGTTGCAATCATCCATGAAAAGCGTAGTTCATGTCCTTTGGGTTTTAAGCAAATGCACAGTCAGTGATGTGGCTTAGTGAGAAAATAAAGGTGTTAGATAAACCTCACACCTGTGTAATGAAAAATTTAGATCCTCGTGAAATGAATATCAGCAGCTGCTGTTGGCCGTGGATTTGATGTTAACGAATCAGTTTTATGAGGACTCATTCACCATTAACACTCCACCTGTTGTTACCCTAAACAGGAATTAATGAAACACCAACACTCCTCTCTGGAACTGCAGCTCCGTCATTTGTGAGGATTTTATATTATAATTTATGACACTTTGATGATGTTGTCCTTTATGATAATAATCCAGTATTAAACTTTTTATATATGCCTGGATTATTAAAAAGTTGTTCAGCTCAGCCTCCCTCCTGTATCAGCTACAATAGTAAGAAGATAAACGGCTCACTGTGAATATTCTGTTCATTTCTTCTGGTTCCGTAGGTTTTAGGCCTGCAGGAGTTTGACCTGTGTGTATGGATATGCTGTGTGGTATTTTAAATGTTGCTTTTATTATCTTATGTTTGTGTGTTGTCACGCACGCGCGAGTAGTGGGCCGCAGACGGACCTTAATACGATCGGGAAGACATATGCCAGTAGGGAGTGGCGGGTACTAACCTTTGTCTCTTTGTTTCTTACAGAAGAAAAGACGCACTGCCACCATGAGCCTACCTCCTACAGCTTCCCGCAGTACGCTACTTCCGCCCTTCCTCTGTCAACTAACCTTGACGTCATCAATCCCATCTTCCACCACGGCTCCTACCCAGCATTCCTCCACTTCCGGCCCCTCCTACATAAATACTCCCTCGACGCCACCTTTGGACGGTCAAAAGTCTATACTGATTGTTTCCATGTACTTTTTGACCGTGATAATTCATATTGTGGATTATTTTTCAGTATACGGGGCCGGAAACCCCAAACCTTTATGCTTGTGTCTGATTTCTCTTTTACAGTTTGTAAGAGTAAATTAAGTTAAATGTCATTTTCCACATACCTGCCTCATCTTTAAATTCTGTTCCAGTCGAATTGCAGAGATTCTTGTGACTGCCCTCATTTAGTGTCATTTGCTTATTTTCAGTCTTATTTTTGTCACCTAAATAAATTACACAAACATGGCAGCCCCCACATAAGCCCACTTTTGTCGGATATTAACACCTTGATTTCTGTGTTTAGTCAAATCCTGCGCCCCCCCAGCAGCCTTGAACCCTGATCTCTTGTGTCGGCTGTGGTCCAAATGGAGTCTCCATTCAAAGTCATTTAACAATTCAGTCATGTAATGTCACACATTCGTCAGACGCATCCTGCTTTACACCACCTGAGCTCTCACACATCCCAGAAGATCAAGGATTTCATCTGACGTGTCCTTACCTTTGGTCTTGTATGTTGCTTTTTTATCTAGAAAGAACAAACGGAGGAATATTGTAAAAATGAGCATAATGAACCAATGGGGTCATCTTTATTTAGCAGTTTCTGGACTCACCTCTCATTCTTCGCCATTTCAATATGAGCAGCACAGTTGCTGTGACACAAAGAGCCATCAATAACCAGAAAACCACCGACCAGCCAGAGACGTTTGGGGAGAAAACTGAAAAAAGAAGAGAAGAAAAAATGTCTATGAGTGTGAAAAACACAACAAGAGGGGAAGTGTGAGTCCTGAAAGCAGAGAGAAGGCATTCAGGATTATTGAGTTTAATGGCCGATACCTGGGCGCTGTAAAATGGAAAAATGTGACAAAAAACGCCAATCAGAACACAAATGGAGTGTCAGAGGACTGTGAAACGAGAGGTTATGAGCTTCGAAGACACCAGGATTGGTAAAATCTTTAATAAAAACCAAATTGTCATGGAGGACAGCCCAAAGATAATGTTACACACTGACTGGTGATGACCACATGCCCAGTTAGGCTTCAGTACACCTAATGCTGCCCACTTGTGAACCAGAATGCCATGTATGGTGGCCTTGGGGTGCAAGAGGTAGAAAATTAAAAGAGGAGCCAAATATGAGGAGTGCAGAAAATTGGTGAGGACTGAACTTAAAAGGTAACATGCAACCAAACAAGAACAGTGATTGGAGAAAAGACCTGTCAGTCACTCTTGAGTGGAAATCACCTGATCATGGTATCACACAGCCACTGGACAAGTTAATGTGGCTCTTTCTTTATTACAAATGTGTTCATATCCATGTGATAATTATTTTTTACATTTATGATGGTTAGAGATTTCTGTGGCAAATACAAATGGAATATAAAGGCACCACATGGCTTTTGTGATTAATATTTTTTTTCACGTTTTTCATTTGAAGAAATAATAGTCAAAATAAAAAACATTGGAAGTTTATATAAAACTACTCAAACCCACATATGATGCATACCTCTCAAACGAATTTCTCTCAGCCCAGTGAATTAAACATGGTCACCAAAACAATTTGAGGCCAGGGTGGCCATGCAGGACACAGCTATGCAGAGATCCAACTGGGCAAAGAAGAGGAGCTGAGAGAATAAAGTGATAATCACCAGACCATCGCCATGCAGCCCTCCACCAAATAAACTGTCATTATCCATTCAATGATGGGGTTACAGGACAATTCAAAATATGCAATAGACAGCAGAAAGAGCTAAATTATAAAGAGTAGACTTCCCAATACTTTTCTGTGTCTTCAGTTTACCAGTAACCCATCCTGTGGCACATATACCAGATGTTTCAAAAGGCCAGAAACCAAGATTTGATGTTAAACCCTCAGATCACCTTAGTCTTGCCTGACCTTGTGCAAGAACTTAACAAATTTACATTTACATTTGACACATGTACATTTTTCATATTTTACACAGTTAGCAGCCGCCTGCCATTTTCTGTATCCTTTGTTCCCAATTGGACAAATATGACTTTGTCCTCCCACACCTATGGCCTGAAGCTCTTCCACATGCCCAAGGATGTCCCTCAGCAGTGCAATTTGAAGGCAACATGCCATGCAAGATTTTCACAAGATTCCTGTCAGTGGAGCAAATGTGTGTTCCACTCTCCGTAACAGTTGACCTCCTCCTACAAATTCATCCTTTTTGTAGTGATTGGTTTTGAGTTGAGCTGGTGGGCTTCCTTAGTCCTGCCTATCACCTTAGAGGGGTCAGAGCTCCTGTCCAGCTTTACAATGTACTGAAAATGGTTGGACACCTCCAGCTCTGAGGTTGATGCTCCTCATGAATGTGCACTCTTCATCTTGTGCCTTCGTCGACCGTGACCCACCTGTATCTGTCTCTGTGGTCTGGGGTCTCACACTACCTTAGAGGTGAACACTGTCATCCTAGTGCACACCTGGGTGAGTTCCTCCAATTCTTTCCTATAATGCAGGTGAACAACCTCCTTCTAAAGTTCAGCGAACCAGAAATTGGCGAGTTAGAATGACACATCAAACATGCCTGACACTGTAGTCTCCTTATTTTTTATGTTTAAACATTTGAGGTAAAAAGCAAAACAAAATGTTTTCTGAAATGACAAAGAGTATAGAAAAGTAACAATCACAGTGTAAAGATTGACTCTGAAATGAGTTTGCAGTTCAAATCATTTCCATTTGTGCTCTTCATTGAGTGTAGACTCAGTGAACAAATCACAGACTTTACAAACTACATAATACACACACACACACACACCCACACACACACACACACTCTATATACCGTACATGGACAGTATTGTCATTTGTGCCACCTCGTGGTGATCAAGTCAGGAATCTCAACAGGACATAAGAATAAAAAATAAACTTGTGATAGAAATTAAGGAGTGAGGAGTTCAGAGAGGTGAATCACAAACGTCAGACTCCTACTGCTCCCTAATTAGAGGTAGCAGTGATTCCCCCTCTCATCTCTTCATAAATAGCACAGGACACTTTTACTCCTTTTGGCCAATAACAACTCTTTGTGACATCTTTCTAAAAACACCAGTGACCTCCTGGGACTCTCAGAGCTTTGAACTCCTGATACTAATGTGACACATATAAAGGGCTACGAGCGACTGTGCATTCACTTTAAGCCACAGTGTCACATGATGAAGTTACTGCCCCCTAGTAGTTCACTACTCACACCTGTCACACACCATCATACTGCAGTGTGTCCTCCATTTCTCACTGTAATCTCCATTGGCTCCTTCCCTTCACTTATTGAACTTTCTTCCCATTGCCATTACAAGCCCACCCAGTGATGTCCACCCTCATGTACAGTGTGATGTTATCATCATTGCTAATCATTTAATTTGGTGCGATTTGATTTTCAGCTTTTCTCAAATTATTCTCTAAATACATTTATTTTTTTCATGTTTTCTCAGTTTCCTGATAGGTTTTCAGTTTTTATACCAAGTTAAGCCTAACTGACCTTCTACTCTTTGTATTTTAACATAAGATACAACAAACGTGTGGAGCATTCATGAAGGACTTATACTAAAGCAGATGAGATGACGGTCTCTGTTAAAGTCACAGTCACTCTAATGTCAGTGACATGATGAGTCTGGGACCTCTGAGTACTCACCATAGACCCCCATTTTGGACTGATGGGCTGGTCTGGTTGTATTACTTCTCATCAGACAGGAGAACACGTTGAACTCCCACTCGATGGGGATGACGCTGCTGACCCTGAGGAGACCCTCATCGTCCCGTTGTACTGTTAAGATAGACTGTGACGTCACATCTACGCCGTTCATGTCTCTCCAGGTGACTTCAGGTCGAGAGCTCCACTTCTCAGAGCTGCACTCCAGTCTGGTCTGCTTGTCTTCTGTAGTGCTGATGGAAATGGAGGGCTGAGTGCCCACGACTGAAGGTAAAAGAAACAGAAAATGAGTGACGTATCGAGGGAGAGAAAGCCATTTGGATTAAGAATACAATTTCCAACAATCATTTTTTTCTGATAAGCTCACACTTATTATAATGTCTGTTTTGTTGTTCACAATTAAAACGTGTAACAGGAGGACACCTGCAGTGTTTGAAATGGTGAGGGTAATCCAGGGTTAAAGGTCACATTTGAGTTAATTCCTACATCTATTTGAATTGGCCACACCCACTATTCAACTAATGAAAAGTCATTCAGGCAGTTCTCTCTCTAGAGGGGAGACTAAGTGACCTCGGTGAGAAATATGAGTGCAAGTCCATGAGATGAGATGACTGAGTGTTTGGACTGCTTCTCGTAGTCACTGTGGTGGTCTTGATCCTTTGTCCTCTTGTTTCTTGTTTTATAGTGTTGCTGTTATGGATTTCTACAGATCCTTTTATATAAAATCTGCCAGAATTACATTAAAGCTTCTTGTGGTATCTGTCATTGCTGCTCATTTTTGTGTATTTACTCTGTTTTATATTCTGTTGTTCCATTTCTGCATTTATTATTTAACAGTAATCATATTTTTGGTTTATAAAGCACCTTGTGGTTGTAAGAGCCATTAATAGTGCTGCAGTATGTAAAATGAAGAACATTACAACATTGGAATAATTGTGATAACAACAGGCCATTCACCACCACCAATGTTTTTTATTGAGATTCTGTGAAATAAAATCAGGTTGAGGTTTAAAGATCAGTAAAGTCCAACTGTTCAGCATACTACTTGGTCACTTACTCTGTGTGTGTTTGTAGTTCTTCAAATGTCATATAAAAGTTGCTCTTAATGAGCCTGTAACTGTGTGCCTGTGTTCTTGTTGCAGAGTTTATTTTAACACTGGAATTACAAAAGCCTACGAAAAAACTCGTAAATCCGTCCCACCTTAAATCCCTTCGCACCACTCCGTTGTCTTTTGTCCTGTGAATGTGTTGATAAGCAGCAAGCAGCCTGGTATCACAAACACCCACCGTCGCACTTTATTTACTTATCTTCCTACAGCATAAAGTCACAAGTAGACTGCAGAGCTTCCCGTGTACATATACAAAGTACAGCGATGGCAAAAATGTGACAGGCATTCTTTCTCCGATGTAGAACCCTCGTCATCATCTGCGTTCACCTCTGTTATAGGATGTCTTTGTGTGAAAACAGCAGTGTCAGATATCGAGGGGAGCATGAACACGACTGAAACAAAGCTAACCTTTACAAGTATCAATATTACACTGGCTGTTACAGACTGAAATCAAATGTATGTTTTTATTCTAAAATAGTAAAAATAAGAGCAACTCACTTCTCAAAACAGAATAATCCGGGGTCAAACCTGTGAAGTTTTGATTACCAGTCAACAGTTGTTACCGTAGCGCTACCGAAGCGGTCGTATCAAAGGGTTGTCGATGTTGCACCCTAAAGTGTTTGTTTTTTCTGCAGTTATATTCTTGAATAGAAGCGCACTTGTTCTGTTATACTTGCATATCACAATTCAGGAGTCGCTCCTCAGTACTCAGTTTATGCTCATCTGGTGTCAGACGGCACTTTTCATTTTTGGTCTTTTTTAAAAGAGCCAATCAGCAGTAGGAGTGACAAAAGGATGCATACAGAAAGTAGTTTAAAAACATGTCAAAGCGCCTCATTGGTTTATTTAAATATCAATCAAATACTTCCTCTTTATTGCCATCACTTCGACCATATGATATAGACTAGCAAAATACCCGCGCTTCGCAGTGGAGAAGTAGTGTGTTGAAGAAGTCATAAAAAAAGAAAAGGAAAGATTTTTAAAATAACGTAACATGATTGTCAATGTAATTGTTTTGTCACTGTTTATGAATGTTGCTGTCATCAAGGATATGATTATCATTATTTCTTTTAATCAGGTTCGTATTTGAAGGACGTGTTGTGTTCAAGTTAAATTCAGTGTTTGTCAACCGTTGTAAAGATAACAGGTTTCATTTATCGAAGTGTTCACTAGCCAAATCAGTACTCGTGAATCTAAGATGTTTAACAGGCATTCCCGGTATTAAGTTGTGGAATCACCTGCGAGTATTTAGCGACAGTGTGTCTATTAACTTGTGGATTTTTCTGCAAGTATTTGGCGGTAGCGTCACAAAGTTATTTTCGTCTAGCTGCATGAGAAAATGTACCACGACGTCTGACACACCTCCTTTTTACTGTTTTCTCACAGCTTGGATTGCTGCTGTCATAATTGGTTTGAGTTTCATGGTTTGTTTCAATAACGTTAGTATTTGCAGGACTTGCAGTGACATTGGGCATCTGTCAAGCGTTGTAAGCATACAACCGGTTTCATCGATAACTTTACATCCAGCTTTTGAGAGTTGAAACATTCATAAACATCAAAGTGTCCACTACTGAAATCGTCACCTGTCAATCTAAGATGTTTAAGAGGCATTGGCGGTTGTCCAAAGGTGTAAAATATTTGGCCGTTTAGGTACACTTGAAAGCGACAACTGAACAATTCAGCAGCAGCCATCAACTTACATGCAGAACCATAGGTGAAGGGCTTAAGCATTTCACTCTTCTAGTGCTCCTGTGTAGTCTAATTATCTCCTGTACCGTCATCAGTCCACACCTTGAACCTGTCCCAGTCATTCAATACATAAGACACAATGGATATCAAGAGTGAGCCTGATATGGCCGTGCAATATGTAACAAAGAGAATGGAAAGGCAGGCGCCATCTCTGGGCTTGGAAACCACTCGGTAAGTGACAGTTCTTTGATCGATGGTAATCACCTCGATAGACATCTCAACATCCAAATCGCTACTCGTGAATCTAAGATGTTTAACAGGCATTCCCGGTATTAACTTGTGGATTAGCCTGCGAGTATTTAGCGGCAGCATCTCTATGAACTTGTGGATTTGCCTGCGAGTATTTAGCGGCAGTGTCTCTATTAACTTGTGGATTTTTCTGCGAGTGTTTGCCGGCAGCGTCACAAAGTTGTTTCCGTCTTGCTGCATCAGAAAATGTACCACAACGTCTGACACGCCTCCTTTTTACTGTTTTATCACAGCTTGGATTGCTGCTGATGGACGGCCTTATATGGGCAGGCAGTCAATTACGTGGGATGCGTTGTGATGGGGGACGCAACTCCGCCTCACATAATGACCGAGCTGCAGGCTGTGGACGTATATATGTACATAAGTAGGTTCGAGTTATGACCGTTACACATAGAATTTTGAAATGAAACCTGCCTAACTTTTGTAAGTAACCTGTAAGGAATAAGTCTTCCAAATTTCAGCTTTCTACCTACACGGGAAGTTGGAGAATTAGTGATGAGTCAGTGAGTGAGTGAGTGAGTCAGTCAGTCAGTGAGGGCTTTGCCTTTTATTAGTATAGATGATAGGAAACACATTCATAATAAATACAATTTTGATTTATTTATGAGATTGCAAAAAGAGACAGATGTAAGTTGAAAACTGGCTTCCTGTTTCCTAAGAACAAGATAATAAGATAATTTCTTGAACATACAACCATCAAACAAATGAAAACAGGTCGGCCACAAAACACCAGGCTCAGAGGCCTAGAATCACAGCTGGAGTCCCTTGAAATATAAGGCCCAGGATTAAGATGTATGGCAGACCCTGAATGATGGCCTTTGTAGCAAAAGGTCAGCCCTGGACAGGAATAAAGATGATTGCTGAATACACACACGCAGACAAAAGGGATCTTTATAAAGTCAGCAGTCTGGTTAGGGGCACATTTTAAAAGTAGGAGAAAATACAGAAAGAGCACAGAGAGAACATGCAAATTGTACAAACAGAGTGAAAGTGTGAGCTAAGAGGAATCTGGAAAAAGGAGACAGCAGAACTAATCACATCCAAAGGACATGCAGGCTGGACCGGTGGCTCTAAGTTAGTTCATTATGTGTGTGTAGGTGGAAAGTGATGGTCTTGCACCCTGTCCAGGCCCAGTGACTTTGCTTCATTCAGTGGATTTGAGCACTTTAAAATCTGTTTACTCAAATCCCATGAATCAGCTTTCTATGCACACATGAACCAAATTAAAGGAGCTAATGATATTAACCTTTGATTAATGAAACTACAAGGGCTTCATTAAAACAAAATTATTTTAATCTTAACATTTTTCTGGAAGTCCCTAAGGATAGAAGTCACTACCAAACAAAGTGCCCTAACCCTGTCCCTAAACAGCACTTTGCTTGTTTTTTAATGTCATTTGATCTCCTACTTGATCATAACAAGATAATATATCTTACATACGACATAGTAACTCATATGTAAATTATTTTGCGCGTTCAAGATATTATGTTGTACATAAGAGACTACTTACTTATGTCAAGTACCCCTCTTGGGCAAAGGCTGTCAACTAGGGCCTGCCTTATATCTCAATGCTGAGTCTTTCTTTTCAGCTGACTTCAAGTGTAAGCCATCCTTCCGATGTCGGATTCTAAGCTTCTACACCAGGCATTTCATCGCTGACCTGTTATTGCTGGCAATGCTGGTTCCAGCTCAAAGCTTGTCTGGTAATGTCTGATGGAGGATTCCCTAGAGTGTGCCGTCATGTGAGAATTTCCATTTCAGTGGTTTGATGGTTTGTCGTGATCCAAAGTTTAATATTGATTAATTGTATTAGCACTTCAAATGTGGATGATTCTTCTGAGAGAAGTGTTGATTAAGGAGTGTAATTTGTTTGTAGCTGACACAGGTGTCCTCCAGGTTTCTGATCCATTCAGCACTAGCCTTGTCTATTCTTGCTTTTACATCTGCATCTGTTCTTCTCAGGTTCCCAAGTATGCAGAGACTTCTACTTCCCCCAATTGTCATCCTTTCAGTATCACTGCATCTGCACTGATTGTGCTCGCTTTCAATATTTTGGTCTTCCTTTGTTGATGTGCAGTCCAGCTTGTACTGAGGTGGTTGACATGTTGTTTGTCTTCTCTTGTATCTGTTGGGGGAGTGTGTGGCAAAAATGCAAGCGAAATCCAGATCTTCAAGCTGTGTGAATGGTGTCCTGCTGTGTAGTCTTCATAATGCAGTCAATGGCAAGTAAATAAATAAATGAGTAGTGTAGGCTTCCATAACACAAGTATAGCCAAAGCCTACAAAAAAAACTTGTAGATCCGGCCCACCTTAAATCCTTTTGCACCTCTCCGCCAGCGTCTTTTGTCCTCTAAATGTGCCAATAAAGACAACAGCAAACAGCCAGCTATACCATCCCCCCACCGACTTGGAATGTACACAAACTTCTCTCAGCTCATGCCTTGATTGATTATCTGGGAGAAGTGGAGTTTTAGAGTGGAAATGATAGATCGTTATTTGGAACACATACATTTTATGTGTGTTCAGTTTCTACAGTAATCTGTGTAAACACATTTTTAAGACAGAAACGTTTTTCATATTTTAGTAGTAAATGACAAAATGTAGGCATTAACTATATGATGTATGAAGCCTGAAGTCCAAAGATCAAGTAATCACCAAAGGTTCAATGAAAAAAAAAACAGCTTCTGTGGCGTAGCGGTAAGATTTGCTGACTTCTAATCAAGAGTCCGCAGTTCGTTCCCAACTGCCTCCTGTATTTGCCATTTTCAGTAGTGAGCTGCTCTTATTGTAAGTATTATACCATACACACATGCACTTGGTTTGCGTCCGTAACAGACCGTGTGCATTTATAGGACTTGTAAAAGTTACCATTTTTTTTCACTTTTATTCTCTCTAAATCACAATCACGATACATACTACCGCAAGGGGATCTGACGCTGTTAGTTTTTATTTGAAAGTGTGAATAACTGTAGATGTGAGTGGTGTTTTGAGACAACGTAACTGGACATTCTCTGATCTGGAGATATAGAAGCTGACACACAAACGCTGGTGAATCTGCCTTCTTCGTATCTCACCGTCACTTGAATTTTTTTTATTCAGTTTTATTGAGTGTTCCTGCTCACACAGAATTAGAATTAGAATTAGAATTAGAACAATCTAGACGAGAACAGGCCATTCAGCCCAACAAAGCTCGCCAGTCCTATCCACTTGCTTCCTCCAAGAAAACATCAAGTCGAGTTTTGAAAGTCCCTAACGTCTTACTGTCTACCACACTACTTGGTAACTTATTCCAAGTGTCTATCGTTCTTTGTGTAAAGAAAAACTTCCTAATGTTTGTGCGAAATTTACCCTTAACAAGTTTCCAACTGTGTCCCCGTGTTCTTGATGAGCTCATTTTAAAATACAAGTCTCGATCCACTGTACTAATTCCCTTCATAATTTTAAACACTTCAATCATGTCACCTCTTAATCTTCTTTTGCTTAAACTGTAAAGGCTCAGCTCTTTTAATCTTTCCTCATAATTCAACCCCTGTAGACCTGAAATCAGCCTAGTCGCTCTTCTCTGGACCTTTTCTAGTGCTGCTATGTCCTTTTTGTAGCCTGGAGACCAAAACTGCACACAGTACTCAAGATGAGGCCTCACCAGTGCATTATAAAGGTTGAGCATAACCTCCTTGGACTTGTACTCCACAGATCGTGCTATATAACCTAACATTCTGTTAGCCTTCTTAATGGCTTCTGAACACTGTTTGGAAGTTGATAGCTTGGAGTCCACTATGACTCCTAAATCCTTCTCATAAGGTGTACTCTCGATTTTCGACCGCCCATTGTGTATTCAAACCTAATATTTTTACTTCCTATGTGTAATACTTTACATTTACTGACATTAAATTTCATCTGCCACAAATCTGCCCAAGCCTGTATGCTATCCAAGTCCTTCTGTAATGATATAACGGATTCCAAATTATCTGCTAATCCACCTATCTTGGTATCATCTGCAAACTTAACCAGCTTGTTACTTATATTCCTATCTAAATCATTTATATATATTAAAAATAGCAGCGGCCCTAGCACTGACCCCTGTGGAACACCACTCTTAACATCGCCAGTTCTGATGAGGTTCCTCGCACCATCACCCTCTGCTTCCTGTGTCTGAGCCAATTCTGCACCCATCTAAAAACATCACCCTGAATTCCCACTTCTTTTAACTTGATGCCCAACCTCTCATGTGGCACCTTATCAAATGCTTTCTGAAAGTCCAGATAAATAATATCATAAGCTCCACTTTGATCGTATCCTTTTGTTGCCTCCTCATAGAATTCCAACATGTTAGTAAAACACGACCTCCCTCTTCTGAACCCATGCTGACTGTTCAGAATAACTCCTGTCCTTGTCATGTGTTGCTCAATCTTATCCTTAATAATTCCTTCCATTAATTTTCCTGTGATGCTTGTTAAGCTTACTGGCCTATAGTTGCTTGGATCTGCCCTGTCACCCTTTTTATATAATGGGATGATATTTGCCATTTTCCAGTCCTTTGGAATCTCTCCAGTGCACAGTGACTTCCTAAAAATATGTGTCAAGGGTTTATATATGTACTCACTAGCCTCCTTAAGAACACGAGGATAAATATTATCTGGGCCTGGTGATTTGTTTGATTTCATCTTATTTAATCTGAGCAGCACTTCTCCCTCTACAATTTCCAAATCCCTCAGTACCTCCTTAGTAGTTGTTTACCTCTGGCAGGTTATCCACTTGCTCACTTGTAAACACCTCAGAAAAATGTAAGTTTAGGGCATCTGCTATTTCATTGTCTGTATCTTTTAATTCCCTTTACTATTCCTGATGAACTTGACCTCCTCCTTAACTGTTCTTTTACTACTAAAATACTGAAAGAATCTCTTGGGGTCTTCTTTCGCCTTATCTGCTATATTCCTCTCCAACTGTCTTTTAGCCTCTCTGATATCCTTCTTAATGGTTGCCCTCATGTTCTCATACGCTACGGTTCTCTTTGCAGTCATTAGTCTTATATGCCTTATACAGCAGTTTTTCCTTTGCAACTTCTTTTTAAATCTTTATTAATCCATCGTGGAGTTTTTTAGTTTCCTATTACTTCCAAATTTAGGTATGTATCTGTCCTGCATTACATGTTTTTAAACCTGTTCCACTGCTCCTCGACTGTCTCCACATTTAAAAGCTTATCCCAGTCTATCCTACTTAGACTTTGTCGCATCTGCTCAAAATTAGCCCTACTAAAGTTCAACTTAACAATTTTAGTCTTTGCATCTGTACTCTTACAAAATACTGAGAATTGTATTACATT
The DNA here is from genome assembly GCF_016835505.1 of Polypterus senegalus. Taxonomy (NCBI): domain Eukaryota; kingdom Metazoa; phylum Chordata; class Cladistia; order Polypteriformes; family Polypteridae; genus Polypterus; species Polypterus senegalus. The sequence goes on from NW_024383861.1 coordinate 125,582, forward strand.
ATGGTCACTTGACCCTAGTGGTTCAATCACCTCTACACCCTCAATTCTATCCTGATTATTACAGAATACTAAATCCAGACAGGCTTCACCCCTTGTTGGTGCTTTAACATGCTGTGTTAAAAACAGTCGCTGATTACTTCTAAAACTCCTGCTCTTGTGCTCCTCCATCTGTAAGGTTATCCCAGTTAATATTTGGATAATTAAAGTCCCCATGACTATAATATCCCCTGTAAACTTGCCTTTTGATATTACTAAAAGATGTGTGTTGAAATTACTGTCTGAATTGGGTGGTCTATAACACACTCCTAAAATGAGACCTTTTCCCTAATATTTTCCAGGCGAAGCCACATGTCCTCACTAAGATGGGGCTCATCATCCAACTGAAGATGACTTACATTTAATTCCTGTTTGGCATAAACAGCAACCCCACCTCCTTTTCTGTTCTGTCTATCCTTCCTAAAAATGTGTATCCCTCTATGTTACACTCATCCCCATCTTTGTTATTTAGCCAGGTTTCCGTTATTGCTATAATATCATAATTGTGCTCTGCTACATACAACTCCAACTCACTTACCTTATTTTTGATACTTCTAGCATTAAGGCAAGCTATTTTTAATGTGTTAATCCTTCTATCTTTACGTGTTTGCTTAAAATTTACATTACTATGCATTTTTATTTCTACACCATTGTTTGTTCTTCCATGTATAGATCTAAATCTGGCCTGTCCTAAACTCCCTGCCCCACCATTCCCTAGTTTTAAACAATCCTCGACTAGCCTACACATACGCCTCCCCAATACATTGGTGCCCCTCCGGTTCAGATGTAACCCGTCACGGCGAACAGGTCCCATCTGTTCCAAAAGGAGTCCCAATGCCCCATAAACCTATACCCTTCTACCCTGCACCAAGATTTGAGCCAGCGTTAAGCCTTCTAATCTCCTCAATCTTACCTGGACTGGCGCTGGCACAGGCAGAACTTCGGAGAAGACTACCTTGTCAGTTCTGCTCCTCAGCTTGGTACCTAACTCTTTGAATTTGGATGCAGAACTGACAGACTACCCTTATGTATGTCATTTGTTCCAACGTGGACAATGACAACTGGATCCACCCCGCTCTGGCCAAGAGCCTATCCACCCTTCCAGGAGGTCTCCCACCTGTGCTCCCGGAAGGCAACACACCGTCGAGACTCTCTCTCTCTGGAGCACACCTGCGCTTCAATCCCCTAATGATTGAGTCCCCAACTATCACTACCTCTCTTTTTGGGAACTGGTTTTGAGGTGGCCCGTTGGGGCTCCTCAACCCTGCCTACCACCTCAGAATTATCAGAGTCACCGTCCAGCTCCGCCAGGACATGATAACGGTTAGACACTTCTAATTCTGGGGTTGATGCCCCCGGACAGTGTGCACCCTTTACCTTACGCCTTGCGACCGTGACCCACCTATTCCTACCTGTCTGGTCTGGAATCTCCTCCGCCACCTTAGGGGTGCACACTATCTCTAAAGGACACCTGGGCCAAGTCCGCCAATTCTCTATTACAACGCAGGTCAGCCAACTCCTCCTCCAGTTCAGCGACCCTGAGCTCGAGGTGCTGGATCAGCTGGCATCTCTTGCAGATGTAGCCCTCATAGACAACTGGCTCTTCCAAACCATCATCTAAAAAGTCCAACATCCAACAGGACTTGCATTGCACTGGCCTCATTATTAAAATTTGATTTGGGATTACTAAGCTGCCTTAACTATATATATATATTTTTCTTTCTTAAAATTAAATTTCTTCTTCTTTCAGCTGCTCCTTAACTTAAATGGTAACACTAAGATCTGCTACAGATATTTTGTTAAGGGATGTTAACTAGCGGGCTGGCGCGGTTAATGATGATGTCATCAGGCTGGGTCAGCACGGGCTTGCTTCGGTGTATTTGATGCAGCAGTTTATAACACGACCAGCTTTGAACTAATTGCCCGACTACTGTCGTTATTAACCTGTGAAACATATTTTACACCTTTTCCCCTTAAGCTCCTGTACTGTTCTCCCTCTCAGCTGCCTGCTGTTTTTCTTTCTATGAGGTTAACTTTACTTTTCTCTGTCTCTTCTAACTTTGCGTTCTTCTTACTTATAAGCTCTTCACTCGCACTGTTTGTATTCCCCCGTATTAATGAACCAATACGCTGTCGCCCACTTAACTGTTCTGCCTCTGGACCGCTAAGGACTGTTTAATCTAAAATAAACAAATAAATAAAACTTTACTACCTTATTTGCTCCTACTGCTCCTTGTGCCTGATCGGTGTCTTAACGCAGGCCGCTTACCTAAGCACTACTGAGTTTCCACCTTTTACTGCTTTGAAGTCAGCGGCCTTTTTTCTTTTCCTTTAAACTAAGGAATGGCTGTTACGACACGGTTATTTATTTACAAATGCCGATATCAGTTACTGCTGCTTTCTACCCTACGCCTGATGCTAATTCAAATACAGATAACAAGAAAAAGAACAAGTACAAGTACAAATAACTTTTCCAAGTGCACTTCCAAACACCCAGCTACTTTTGCTTTTGTGCGGGCGAAAAAAAAAACCCTTCTAAAGGAAAAAAGCTTTAAAAATTCCCACATGGTTCCTTAGAGGCAACCAAAACCCAAGTTTTTAAGAGCAAAATGTATTTTTTTAATGTAAATCTCACACCACAGAACAAACCAACACTCTCAACAGACTCTAGCGTTTGCAAAGCACACGTCAGAACAAAGCACACGTGACTCTCAGCTCTGAGCACCAATGGAACACCAGTGTTAGTGTGCCCCTTATGATGTCAAAAAAAAAACAAAAAAAAAAACAGAGACATAGGTATATATGATATTTGGAATTATTCGTTTTATGACCTGTATAGTAAATTTCAGAAAACTGTGGCATGGATGCAACATTATTCATATTCATTCACATAACATCTTGCGGTTTGTAATCAGTGACCGCGTGTTTTTTTTTCCCCGATCTTGCCAGTTCGCACATGTTGCTGTATGCTGTTTCTTTTGTACTCCAGGACATGCAGAGGACAGAATAGTACAGAGCAGTAACTTCAGCGCTATATGGAATCATCAGATTCAAATATTAACAGTTCACACACACGCAAGGGCCGTCCTTCCTACATTTACACCTATTATGGCAGAATAATAGAAAGTGGCCACGATAACCCAAGGGTTTTGTTTTCTGTAGTTAATAAACTACTCGAACCCGCATATGGCCTAACTACCTCTTCTACTGAAGTCTATGAGGAATTCCTCCACTTTTTCCGTAACAAAATTAAAGATCTAAATAATTCAACTAACGTAAATACATCATCTGTTTATGTCTCTCCCTGTTTTCCCACTCCATCCAGCTCCTTCTCTAAGTTCTCACCAGTCACGTCTGCTTTTTAAGATGAGGCCGACTACTTGTGTACTGAACCCCATCCACAGCATACTATTTAAATCCTGCCTTCATGCCATAATCCCGACTGTTACAACAACAATAAACTCATCCCTTGACACTGGCTCTGTGCCGCTCACTTTTAAAATCGCTTCTGTAACCCCAATGTTAAAAAAGTCTGGTCTTAATGGTGACGATCTTAACAATTTCCGGCCTATTTCCCACTTGTCTTTTCTGTCAAAAGTTCTTGAGCGTGTTGTAGCCTCCTAGCTCACCAACTACTTAACTTCTAATAACTTGATGGAACTCTTTCAGTCCAGTTTCAGGGTGCAGCACAGTTGTGAAACTGCTCTGCTACGGGTAACCAATGATTTGCTTATGGCAGCAGACTCTGAACAAACCAGCATATTAATTCTGTTAGACTTCAGTGCAGCATTTGACACTCAGGTCAGACATGACATTCTACTGTCCAGAATGGAGAACATGCTGGGTATCTCTGACACTGCCCTCCAGTGGTTCAAGTCCTATCTGACTGATAGGCAAGAGTTTGTTAGTCTTGGTAACAGCAGATCCAGCTCAGCGCCAGTCACACAAGGAGCTCCTCAGGGCTCTGTCCTCGGCCCTCTTCTCTTCTGTATTTATATGCTTCCCCATGGCCATATTTTTAGTAGCTATGGACTGGGCTATCATTTTTATGCAGATGATACTCAACTCTACTTCAATGTTAAAAGTGGAACTTCACCAGAGCTTTCTCAGCTCACAACCTGCCTTAGTGAAATTAAAACCTGGATGGAGCAAAACTCTTTAAAATTAAATTACAACAAAACTGAACTCCTGTAAATTGGGACTAAAGTGCAACTTAATAAAATGAGCTCCTTCCCAGTCCATCTTGGCGGTGATCTCATCAGACCTGCCTCTACTGTAAAGAACTTTGGTGTCATTTTTGATTCCTCCCTCTCTTATTCCACCCACATAAATCACATTAAGAAACTTTCTTACTTTCACCTCCGTAACATATCCCGTGTTCGCTCCATCCTCTCCTTTTCTAATGCTGAGAAACTAGTCCCTGCTTTTATCACATCCCACATCGATTATTGTAATTCCCTACTGGCAGGTGCCCCTTCTAATCTTATATCACAGCTCCAGCTTATTCAAAACTCGGCTGCAAGAGTCCTGACATGAACCAGCAGCAGCGAGTACATCACACCATCCTAAAATCCAAACTACATTAGTGACCTTCTCCATCACTATGTGCCTGTCCGCCCACTAAGGTCCTCTGATTCTGGCCATCTTGTTGTCTCCACACTAATCTACACTCCATGGGTGACAGCAGGGCCTTCAGCTGTATAGCGAGTGCCCAGACTCTAAAATGACCGACCAAAATTAATCAGGTCAGCTGACTCCATGAATTCTTTTAAAAGACAACTCAAAATTCATCTGTTCAGGAAGGCTTTTAACTCAACTTAACATTCTGCCCTTTCTTTCAGTTTACCTCTCTGTCCAGGTGCTCAGGATTATTTGTGTGTCTGTTAAATCACAAATTAGGTTATTTGTTAGGTTTTTTTTTTAGTATTAAATTTAGTATTTTACTCTGGTTTATTGTCCTTTATTCTATTTAATACTTTGTTTTCTGTTTCATTGTTCTATTCAGGAAAACATTTGTATCCAATGTTACATATACCCTGCTGTTTTTTTTTTCTAAGATCCTTTGAAGCACCTAGAACATGGGAAAGGCGCTATATAAATAAAATGTATTATTATTATCACCTGGGAAAAGACCCTTCTGATGCCAGCTTCCAAAGTCCACAAAGTTGTTCTGAACTCATGATTAGAATTTGCTTGAGTGACAGTTAATCCCTTTTTAAAATTAAATGCAAATGATGGGTTTACAGTAACAAATGTTCTGTTTAATATTTATTGGCCCCCTCTAATCCCCTGTATGGACTGTTTAAGGTGCCCTCACTGCTTCTGTCCCTCTGCTGCTGTCTCCCTTAACCTGCCTGCTCATCATGCTTTTATTTCTTACCCGACTTTCATATTCATTTGTCTAAAACATCTCTTTGTCACTTCCCTTTGCTTCTAGCCAATGTCACTATCAGCACTGTGACTTCTTAAATGTGCTCTTTGCTGTTGCCCTCCTCTTAGCTCCAATGTGTGCCATCTCGAGTGCAATTTACCTGAATGTACTCGTATTCCTTTACTACTGGCATCTCATTTACTGATATGAAGTCGGCTGATTACTTAACTTCTGTCTTACTGCTGAGCGGCATGACACCCCCTGCTGAGACACACACCTCATGCCCATCATTCACAATGTGCCTTTTGTGAAAATGAGAATAAAAAACCTTTTAAAGGGAAAAAAAAGAAAAATTCTACCCAGCCCCTCAGTGGTAACTAAAAATGAAGTTTCACACACAGACAACACATAGACCCCAACTCTCAGTACAATCCATAGGACTGTACAGGACGGGTTAATTGACTGAAAACAGACTGTGGTGAAATAAATCAGCATCAAATGCTATAAACTGATCCGAGACTGAGAAGATGAGGCTGCAGCCTGTTTTAAAAGTCACCTTTACAGTCACATTCATGTAAGTAGATGATAAGGAGAACAGTTGAGTTTAGGATGAGAAAGAGAAAAGCAGTGGGTTTGGTCATGAAGACATTTGACAAGAACTCAGATGGTGTACTGGACACGAGAACTTTAACATAAACTTCAGTGGATAAGATCATCCAAGTGTCTGTGTTACCAAAAACAAAAACATGAATGGCCTCCGCACGCAAGGGCCACATCACAGGGACACATAAAAAGTCATTAGAGGGATGGGAGAAGCAGCAAAAAGAAAAAGGAAATTTAGGAATACCTTCAATATTCAGAGTGAGGTGAGTCTCCTCATTCCATTGTCCAGAGGCCACTAAACATCTGTAGAGACCACCATCAGAGACACGGACATCCTGGAGTCTCAGAGACACGTTTCCACTCACAAGTTCTTCTGGGAAAAGTGCAGTCCTCCCCTTATAGATCTGCATCTGATACTCATTTCTAATTTGGAAGTTCTGATATAAAAGTATCACAGAGTAGAAGTCATTTCTAACCCACCTCACCTCAAACCCCTGAACATTGAGAGGTGGTGAGAGTGTGGCAGGTAGGGTGACATCTTCACCAAGAAGAGCAAAAATGTCAGTAGGAGGTCCAATGACATCAAACCTCTCTGAAAGAAAGCGCAAACATCCACAGTGAGTGTCAGGATGGAGTCAGTTAATGACAACAATGACATTTAAATCAATCGACAAAGCTCTTTAGGGTTCACATGAAGACTACATGCTCTTCTGTCCTCCAAGTTTCTCAAATTTTAAACAGTTTATATTTTTTATTTGTCTGCCTTACTGACAGTTCTGATCTTCATCCTCAACATTAAATTGCCTGACACTCAAATTCTCTGTTCACTGGATGAAGATCAGGATAGGGAAAGAGTAGAACAACCTTGTGAAGTACAAGAAAAGTCTGCTGAGATACAAACAGAAATCATTTCTATTTATAGGCAACAAAACTTCTGAGCCAAAGCAGAATCACAAATTATACAAACACATACGTGTCCAGGTGACGTGTGTCATGTAGAGCAGAAAGAACAGAGAGCAGCTCCATCCATTCTGGACCTTCATGGCTGAAAAACAATGAAAGCTTGGTAAGAAAACATCATCACAGATAAATCAGACAGGATGGAGCCATGGATCTGATCTTCATGTCCATTTATATTTATGAGTCCACAAGTGGAATGTTGGGATTTCACAGCATATTAGATCTGAGCTTCTTACAAAGTGGACATCATCACCGACACCTGAGACTGGACACCTTGATGTGGTCTCATTGTTATAAACACCACACTCTGTTGTCAGGTAGGCTCTTGTCTGGTGTTTGCTCACAGGCTTAAAAGAAAGACCAGCAGGCCATTTGTGTTCTGTTTTGGCCAGGGTTCCCATTTTGGCTTATGTTTATGTTCCTTTTCCTTGTCCTTGATGTTTATTTTTTGTTTTGAATCATTTAGTGTGGTTATCTCTGTTAAAATAATGCATAAATATAAAATAAGAAGAAAACAGAAATGTTAGTTATTTGCAAAAATGGATATAATGAGGATATTAAAAATAAACTTGATCCATTAGGCTTTAATGTCAAGACAGAGGTAAAGAATTTAGGGGTAATTATTGTCTGTGATCTGAATTTTAAATCACATATCAATAGCATTACTAGAACAGCATTTTTTCACTTAAGAAACATAGCAAAAGTTAGACCTCTTATATCACTGAAAGATGCTGAGAAATTAGTTCACACTTTTGTTTTCAGTCGACTAGATTACTGTAACGCACTCCTCTCAGGACTACCCAAAAAAGACATTAATCGATTGCAACGAGTGCTGAATGCAGCTGCTAGAATCCTAACTAGGAAAAGAAAATCTGAGCACATCACACCAGTCATGATGTCACTACACTGGTTACCTGTGTCATTCAGAATTGACTTTAAAATACTGCTGATGGTTTACAAAGCTTTCAATAATCTCACTCCATCTTATATCTCTGACTGCCTGTCACCTTACACTCCAAATTGTAACCTTAGATCTTCAAATGAGTGTCTCCTTAGAATTCCAAGAACAAAAAAAAAGAAAGGGAGGCGGCGGGCCCTTTTTTAACCCAATTGGGAAAAAATTTTCATTTAAAATTTTCCCCTTAAAAAGGAAAACACTTTAAAAAATGCTAAAAGACATTTTTTTTAAAATTTTTTAAAACATTTAAATTTTTTTTGTTTTTTTACCCATTTTTTTTTCCTTTTTTTATGCCCCCAATCGATATTTATTTTTTTTTTAAAACCCTTTTTTCCCCACTTTAAACCTTTGAACCCAATTGAGGATGGGCCAAGTAAATGCTTGGGGTGTCTTTCTTATGTAATGTTTTTTCCAAAGGGCTTTTATTTTTTTTTAGTTTTTTTGGGGGAAATTTTTTCCAAAAAAACTTTTTCTTGTGCCAGCCACCATGTTTGGGGTTTTTAAAAAATTTAAAATTTTTCCTTAAATTTTTTTGTTTTTTAAAAAAACCTTTTTCTTTTTTTAATTTTTTTTATTTTTTATAAAATTTTTTTCCTACTAAAACACCCTTTGTGCCATAGAAATAAATAAATAAAAATAATATTGTTCTGTTCATTGTCGTTATGCTAAATGTTTTTTGAGGGTCTTTTAGAAGGCCTCACCCATTTTTGTTCATTTGTGGTTACGAAATCACAACAGAATTATCTGCCAATATAAAACTAAAAAGTCCTCTTAGCCGAAGCTCTGCACAGTCAGAACTACGTTTTTTGAAGAAGTCCCTGGATGCCATGGGAAGAGATTGGCTCTGAAAGATATGGGACTGTCTACAACTCGTATCCATGATTATCACCATTTCCAAGAAATCGGACAGAAACTGTGGAAGGCTTCATTCTTTTTGGCCAGGATTCTACTTTTGGAGGAGGTGATGATTATTTTCATGATCTAACTGATTCGTACTAAATACGTCAAACTAATATCCAGTACCTGGTGGACAGATACTCGCCCAGGGTTGAATCGAGTTAATCTGCAGCTGCTGTTTCTAAATTTAAATGTCTATTCATCTGACCCAAATAACTGCTCTTTTATCCGCCCAAGTCCTGCTTTTTTACCTGAATTGTGCACAGCAGCTACACCTGGGCTTGCTATTTCTGCTATAGAACCGGCAGATGTTTCCTGCGTCACCACTTTAGTTAAACCACTTCTAAGAAGGGAGTGCTGTGCTATCTGTGTGTCCTCAGATGGTACCTGCTCTGATGCCTGAATTTGGGGCTTTTTCTAAGAACTTCCAGGTGGGCACCACTCCATCAAATGGGCTTGAAATCCAAAAGGTCCAAAAAAGACCTCTGACCTAGTTTTTGTATTCCCCTTTTTGTCACCATGTGGTTGTCTGCCTGCTATTACTGGGCTAAATTCTTCTCACTTCATCTGCTCTGCAAGGCCAAGGTTTTCCAATCTGGTGGGCCCAAAGAAAATACAAACGTTTTTGGATGTAGTTTAGTGTGTCTGGAAGCCACCCTTTGAGAAGAGGGCTATGTCCTGTTTTGGCCAGGTTCCTTTCTTAGCTTATTTTTATGTTCTTTTCTTTCCCCTTTTTGTTAATTTTTCAGCATGAATTATTAAATATGATTATTTCTTACTGCCCCACCTTATAAAGGGTTATGCAGTCCCTCGCTGTTCATTGAATGTACTTTAATGGAGTGTTGGTGTGAGTGTTACTTTCTAGGAAGAGCCATGCACGTGGGCTTAACTTTTAAAGCACGGTTTCCGTTTTGTACCAATGAACTGTAAGGTGTCGATCATTTGAGTCTACAGCGTTCCAGGGACTCTCCTAACCACCATTTGCAATAAAACAATAGAAAACAAAATGACTTCTGTACTGATAGCATAAGGACAAAGCAGAGCTTGACCAGCTCTCTTTAACTTGTCTACCCCAATACACCCAGTATTGTTCAGATGATCATCCTTTCTCTTATTTTTAGTAGGTGTCTTTATAACTTTCTGTCTACACTTGATTTAAAGCAGTAAAGCTGCTTTTTCTACTATTCTCAACAAACCAAACCTAAGCTGTTTCACACAGGACCAGTTTAGAATCAGCGATGGACATTAATTGGCCCAGCTTGGTGTGTTCACCACATCACCACCACCAGATCAAGTCACTGTGCAGCCACCTGTGATACAGGAATGAAGGCAGGTGCCCCATCTGTCCACGAGACCCACTTCTTTGAATCTTCTTATGACTTAAAAACATTTACGCTAGCTACAGTAGAATGCCAAGTAGGGGCTGACTGGTCTTGTAGCCCCCCTTGAGCCCCTGCAGATTTGGTTTTTTTTCTCCAGCTTACCTGGAGTTTTTTTTTGTTCTCCTGGCCATCTGATCTTATCACTGGGCTCATTTGTAGAGACGTAAAGTATGATATTTAATATAAAAACGTTACCCTTCTACTAATTATAGATTTATATTTTATCAGATCACTTGGATTTATTTATTTTTATTTGGTATTTATACATTGATATTCTTGCCTAATCTTATTTGTTTTTCTTTGTCTTATAACTTTCCCTTGTAAAGAACTCCATTCTTTGTATGAGGGTGAGCTATAGAGATAAATGTTCTTCCTGTATTTAAGAATCTTTATATAAGAGTCTCCATTGCTCTCTTGTGCTTTTCTTTTTAACATTGACATTGACATTTATTTGCTTGGCAGGCACTTTTATCAAAAGTGACTTTCAGAAGAGGTAGAAATAATTGAGTAACATGAGGCACGGCCTGTTTGTTCAGCAAGTGTAGTAGGACAGGTAACAAAAGTTGATTCCCACAAGTGAAAAAATGTAATAACTACTAAAATTACAATAGGTTACAATGGATAAAGAAGTTAAACATAATCTAACAAAAAAATTAACCTATAATGTAAATATCACAAAGTATTTTTTTCCAATCAATTCGACAGATATTCTCAGAAAAGATGGGTCTTTAACTGCTTCTTGAATACATTGCGTAAGACAGCAGTATGGATTGAGGTGGGCAGCTTGTTCCACCAACTAGGGACTACACAGGAAAAGAGTCTGGATTGAGACTTGATACCACACAGAGGTGACATCACCAGCCACTATTCACCGGAAGAGCTGAGTGGGCAAGAAGGAGTACAGGCCCTCATCAGTGTCTCCATATACATAGGTTCTGACCCAATAAAATCTTGCTGGTCTGAACAGTTCTTTCAGCCAGACCATTTGACTGGGGGGTCTCCAAGAGTCTGAAGTAACAGGTGGCTGTGAACTGTCACATTTCTGCACTCACCAGCTGTCTTTTGTGATCTGAGATCACTACATCTGCCTCTACATGTCTTGTAAAGATTCATTGAAGTGAAATAATCACATAGCGTTTGCTTGTTGTAGCACTAAGCTTGGAGATCTCTGGGTATTTGGAGTAAAAGTCCACACACAGTAGATATTCTGTATTGTTGTAATGAAACACATCTTGTCCTACATTTCCCAATACTTACAGTATTTCTAACTTTTGCCACCATATAATATTTGTAAGTCTCACTCACTAGAACAGCATGGTCAGATTAATGTAATTTGTAGTGTCAGATGAAATATGTGATTCTGAAGGGTGATATGTCATGGTGATGGGCAATTTATCTAATAAGAAAGAGCTTTCATCTAAAATGTATTTGCCTCTAACCCTATTATGAACACTCAATAAATTATAATGGCTTTAATTGTGTTTTAAATCCAGACCTGGATAGACTCTCAGCTATGATGGAGATAACATCTAACATTATAAAGATAATTACACAGTTTGTAACGGATCATAACTTACTGTGTCAGACCCATGGAGGTTTTTAAATCCTAGCCTAAGACCACACTCCTTCTTTTCACCTGTACATCATTGTTACTCAAGAACTGATTATTTACTCATAGACAATCATTTTTTGCCCACTTTTAAATCTTGTAAGTATGATACTGTTGTTAATCACTGGCCATGCGTCCTACACTCTCATCTCATAGCTGGCATCAGTCATTAGCTGATGAGAACTGTGCAGAATTCATATCCAAGCAAATTGATTATTTTCTTGAGACAAATGCATCCTCAGAGGTCTCAGCAGGTATACGCTGGCATTTTTAAGAGGACAGATTATTTCATATCTTTTCCCCAAATAAACTGCAAACCAAGAAGTTAATCAGCAAAATTACCAGAATAGTTTAGAATGTGCCAGGTCTCTAAAAGAGGCACTTTATAAGAAAAGACAGGTTTTCCAATAACAATTTAACCTTTTGACCACTAAAGAAATGGAATAGCTGTGACATCCTTAATATGAACACAGAGAGAAGGCCAAAAAATCCATAAGCAAGAAGTCTGTAATGCAATAACAGCAATTAACAACACAGATGGAGATAGTACTCCAATTATAGTATAGTATACAGTATACAATAATACTTCAAACTAGAATGTGGTAATCAACCCTTATCACCTTTGCTGTTTACAGTCACCATTGAACCACTGGCTGTATACTTTCAAAATGCATCAGAGATAAAGGGGATTCTCAGAGAAGCACTTCAACAGAAAATTCTGTGCCAGCAGTCCTAAAAGCACTAGCAGATTTGCAAAAGGATGCCATTTACCTTAACATATCAGTTTAAATATTTAGGGGTAAATATCACAAGTATATATAAAGCTCTTTTTCAACAAAATTTTGCTGTCTGCATGGAAAACATTAAACAAGAAGTGAATAAATGGTCTACCCTCCATCTTACATTAGCAGGGAGAATCAACATTGGTAAGATGACGAGCCTTCCCAAGATTCTCTTCCCATTTCAAAGCATTCCCAAATATATTAACAAATCTTTTTTAAAGAAATTAGACTCAATCATAACTTCATGAGGAATTTGAAACATCCACACATCCAAAAGGCGACCCTACTGCCACCTAAAGCAGAAGGGGGCATAGCACAACCTAACTTTTAATTTTATTACTGAGTGGCAAATATACAAGCTATTTAAACCTGGACATCAACGCAAATCAATGAATATTCATAAGCCTGGACTGCAATAGAAATAAAATCTTATATTCCCTCTTCTGTGCCCCAGTTAATATAAACTAACGTCAAAACACTAATAATACAGTTACACTTCATTCTCTCAGTATATGGAACCAATGTAGGAAGCACCTTAACACAGAGAAGCGTTTATTTGTTGCATTTCTACACGACAATATCAAACATAAACACTATTAAATGCCTGGCATTAAAACACTTAGAGACTTGTTCATAGATAATGTCTTTGCATCCTACAAACACTTACATTTCAAATTCAAATTCTCATCACCCCAATTCCTCCACTACTTTCAAGCTAGAAACTTTGCTAAACAGAACATGCCCAATTTTCCTAACCTCTGCACTTTGTTCTATTCCAGAAGAAATATTGATCAGTCTTGAAGACTTGGATAGCATCTCCACAATTTTTAAAAACATTTCAAATTTCCTTCATTTCAAAGACCCCAGAGTAAATTGGGGAAAGGATTTGTCACTTAATATTTCAGAAAAAGAATGGAAGGCAGCCAAGCACTGAATACACTCGAGCTCCATAATGTGCAAAGCTTTCAGTCATTCAATTTAAAATCTTTTATCAAGTGTATTTACTGTATCTCATTTAAAATTGTCCAAAATGTTTCCAGGATAAGATCCAACCTGCGAACGTTGCAATCGAGCTCCAGTCTCACTAGGTCACATGTTTTGGGCCTGCACCAAATTAGCATCATTCTGGAGCAAAATCTTTGAATGCCTTTCAGACAGCCTTGGTGTCTCAATCCATCCTAATCCTCTAACAGCTGTGTTTGGTGGGCTCACAGAGGGGCTTAAAGTGGAGAAGGACAAATAAAATGTGACTGCCTTTACTTCACTATTAGCCCATAGACTTATCTCGCTCAATGGGAAGAATCCCACTCCACTACTTGTAAGTCAGTGAGTAACTGATTTTCTCTACTGTCTGAAATTGGGAAAATCAAATTCTCACTTAGAGGTGCCGTTCAAAACATTTTAAAAATATGACAGGATCTGATCAATAACATTTCAGAATAAGCTTCCATTTCAGGGAGAAGGATACTCTTCCTTTCTTGTTTTTATTTATAGAGTATCTTTGGTTGTTGGCTTTCCTGTCTTTTTCTTAGGTAGGGGTTGAATTTTGCTTTGATTTTTTAAGTTTAACTTGAATTTATGGAATGTTATCTGCTTCTAATTAAAATCAATAATAATAAATAAATAAAAATAAAAGATTAATGAATAGACCACCCTAGGCTGCAGTTTACGGACCTCAACTGACTGTAAGACCTTGCCTTAGGGAAACAGAGTTCTTAGATTCATTTTCTTTAATGACAGTTCTATAACTTATTAGGAAAATAAAAATATTGTTACTTTACAGACGTACCTTACATTACGTGTAGGGACTAACAGAACAAAGCCCCCCGTACTCTGTCCCGGTGCTGTACTGTTGAGTAAAACAGAGTGACTGCAGGAGCAAGAGAGTGATTTGATTGGTCCACACTACATTCTCAGTACACCTGTCTGTCCAATCACGTGATCATATTAACTCTCTGCTACCCCCTCATTGCCTAACTGATGCAAATAAGAAACATTTTTGAGGGGAGAGTAGAAACAGGAACGTTTTGTCTTTTAAAGGGGCCACAGCAGGTTCAGCATGTCGAAGTGGTCAGTACAATGAAATGTGCTCTCGCACATCTTTGGAGAAGAACTGACAAAAATCTGAAATGCTCCAAAATCCAAAACTGAATTCTGACCTTACGATACAAATGTAAAATTCCACATGAGGGGTCTCTTTTATAAAACTTTACCTGGATTTGAGCATGAAAATATGCTTACTCTAAACAGTGGATGTGAATTAAAAATGTGAAAAATCAAGATGGGTTTATTCTTTCAGGGTGGGATGATGGTGAGGGAGTCCACCATGAAGCTCAGAGCACCATGAAGCAACCAGAAATGAGAGAGCCATGAGGAGATGATCAACAATGTAGGCATCAGAGTGGGTGGCAAGTTGATGAGCTTTCAGCTTTGTCCTCAGTGAAATGATATGATAACACCTGCTTTGAAAAGTGCTGCGTGCCATCATTAACGTTGTAGATGACTTGTGTGTTCATGCAATGTCACTGCTCATAGGTAAGAAAAGCAGATTCAGCCTCTCTAAGTGCCTTTATTGCAATATGAGTGTAGTCAAGGGATCTGATTACATTAATAATAATAATAATAATTCTTACTTGAACTGACACTTTATCGTGCTGGAGGGGCTTGCGTGTCCCAATGATCCTAGGAGCTATGTTGTCCGGGGCTTTATGCCCCTGGTAGAACCACCAAGGCAAACTGGTCCTAGGTGAGGGATGAGACAAGAGCGGTTCAATAAACCTCCAATGAAAATAAAACTTGGACGACGTTTTCCCTTGCCGGACGCTGGTCACGGGCCCCCTCTGGAGCCAGGCCTGGAGGTGGGGCTCGATGGCGGCGCCTGGTGGCGGGCCTGCACCCATGGGGCTCGGCGGGCACAGCCGAAGAGGTAACGTGGGTCCTCCTCCCCATGGGCTCACCACCTATGGGAGGGGCCAAGGAGGTTGGGTGGCAGTGTGAGTTGGGTGGTGGCCGAAGGCGGGGACCTTGGTCGGTCTGATCCTCGGCTACAGAAACTGGCTCTTGGGACGTGGAATGTCACCTCTCTGAAGGGAAGGAGCCTGAGCTAGTGCGCGAGGTCGAGAGGTTCGGCTAGATATAGTCGGACTCACCTCGACGCACAGCTTGGACTCTGGAACCAATCTCCTTGAGAGGGGCTGGACTCTCTACCACTCTGGAGTTGCCCCGGTGAGAGGCCGAGCAGGTGTGGGCATACTTATTGCCCCGACTGGAGCCTGTGCATTGGGGTTTACCCGGTGGGCGAGAGGGTGGCCTCCCTCCGCTTCGGGTGGGGAAGGGTCCTGACTGTTGTTTGTGCGTATCGCCCGAACAGCAGTTTGGAGTATCCACCCTTTTGGAGTCTCTGGAGGGTTGCTAGAGGGCATACCTTCTGGGATTCCCTCGTTTTGCTGGGAGACTTCAATGCTCACGTGGGCAATGACAGTGAGACCTGGAAGGGCGTGATTGGGAGGAATGGCCCCGATCTGAACCCGGCGGTGTTTTGTTATTGGACTTCTGTGCTCATCACGGATTGTCCATAACGAACACCATGTTCAAGCATAATGGTGTTCATATGTGCACTTATCACCAGGACACCCTAGGCCTCAGGTCGATGATCGACTTTGTGGTCGTGTCGCCGGACTTTGGCCATATGTCTTGGACACTCGGGTGAAGAGAGGCGGAGCTGTCAACTGATCACCACCTGGTGGTGAGTTGGCCGATGGTGGGGAAGATGCGGTCAGACCTGGTAGGCCCAAGCGTGTTGTGAGGGTCTGCTGGGAGCGGCTGGCAGAGTCCCCTGTCAGAAGTAGCTTCAACTCCCACCTCCGGCAGAACTTCAACCCGTCCGAGGGAGGTGGGGACATTGAGTCGAATGGGCCATGTTCCGTGCCTCTATTGTTGAGGGGCTGACGGAGCTGTGGCGCAAGGTGGTGGTGCCTGTCGTGGCGGCAATCCCGAACCCGTTGGTGGACACGGCGTGAGGATGCCGTCAAGCTGAAGAAGGAGTCCTATAGGACTTTTTGTCCTGTGGGTCTCTGGAGGCAGCTGATAGGTACCGGCAGGCCAAGCGAAGCGGCTTCGGTTGTTGCTGAGGCAAAACTTCGGGCATGGGAGGAGTTTGAGAGGCCATGGAGAGCGACTTTGGACGGCTTCGAGGAGATTCTGGTCCACCGTCCGGCGTCTCAGGAGGGAAGCAGTGCAGTGTCAACACCGTATATGGTGGGGATGGTGCGCTGCTGACCTCGACTTCGGGGCGTTGTGGGTCGGTGGGAGGAGTACTTCAAGACCTCCTCAATCCCACTAACATGCCTTCCAATGAGGAAGCAGAGCCTGGGGACTCTGAGGTGGGCTCTCCCATCTCTGGGACTGAAGTCACCGAGGTGGTCAAAAACTCCTTGGTGGCAGGGCCCGGGGTGGATGAGATCGCCCGGAGTTCCTTAAGGCTCTGGATGTTGTAGGACTGTCTTGGTTGACCGTCTCTGCAACATCGCATGGACATCGGGACAGTGCCTCTGGATTGGCAGACCGGGGTGGTGGTCCCCTCTTTAAAAGGGGACCGGAGGGTGTGTTCCAACTATAGAGGGATCACACTCCTCAGCCTCCCTGGAAAAGTCTATTAGGGGTTCTGGAGAGGAGGGTCCGTCGGATAGTGAACCTCGGATTCAGGAGGAACAGTGTGGTTTTAGTCCTGGTCGCGGAACAGTGGACCAGCTCTTCACCCTTAGCAGAGTCCTGGAGGGTGCATGGGAGTTTGCCACGGTCTACATGTGTTTTGTGGACTTGGAAAAGGCATTCGACCGTGTCCCTCGGGAATCCTGTGGGGGTGCTCGGGAGTATGGGGTACGGACCCCTGATAAGAGCTGTTCGGTCTCTGTACAACGGTGTCAGAGCTTGGTCCGCATTGCGGCAGTAAGTCGAGCCCGTTTCCAGTGAGAGTTGGACTCCGCCAGGGCTGCCCTTTGTCACCGATTCTGTTCATAACTTTTATGGACAGAATTTCTAAGCGCAACCAGGGTGTTGAAGGGGTCGGTTTGGTGGACTCAGGATTGGGTCACTGCTTTTGCAGATGATGTTGTCCTGTTTGCTTCATCAGGCCGTGATCTTCAGCTCTCTCTGGATCGGTTCGCAGCTGAGTGTGAAGCGGCTGGGATGAGAATCAGCACCTCCAAATCCGAGCATGGTCCTCAGCGGAAAAGGGTGGAGTGCCCTCTCAGGGTTGGGGAGAGATCCTGCCCCAAGTGGAGGAGTTCAAGTATCTCGGGGTCTTGTTCACGAGTGAGGGAAGAATGGGCGTGAGATCGACAGGCGGATCGGTGCGGCATCCGCAGTGATCGGCTCTGCATCGGTCTGTCGTGGTGAAAAGGAGCTGAGCCGTAAGGCAAAGCTCTCAATTTACCAGTCGATCTACGCTCCTACCCTCACCTATGGTCATGAGCTATGGGTAGTGACGAAAGAGCGAGATCGCGAATACAAGCGGCTGAAATGAGCTTCCTCCGCAGGGTGTCTGGGCTTTCCCTTAAAGATAGGGTGAGAAGCTCAGTCATCCAGGAGGGCTCAGAGTAGAGCCGCTGCTCCTCCGCATCGAGAGGAGTCAGATGAGGTGGCTCGGGCATCTGATCAGGATGCCTCCTGGACGCCTCCCTGGTGAGGTGTTCGGCACGTCCAACGGGAGGAGGCCCGGGGAAGACCCAGGACACGCTGGAGGGACTATGTCTCCCGGCTGGCCTGGGAACATGGGATTCTCCCGGAAGAGCTGGAAGAAGTGGCGGGAGAGGGAAGTCTGGGCCTCTCTGCTTAAGCTGCTGCCCCCGACCCGACCTCGGATAAGCGGAAGAGGATGGATGGATGGATGGATGGATGGATGGATAATAATAATAATAATAATAATAATAATAATAATAATAATAATTCATTACATTTACATAGCGCTTTTCTCACTACTCAAAGTGCTCTCCACACAGGGAGGACCCGGGAAGCAAACCCACAATCTTCCGCAGTCTCCTTACTGCAAAGCAGCAGCACTACCACTGCACCACCTAGCAGAACCCGACATGGATGCAAACTGTCTTTTTATGTTGGAAAATACCAGTTATGTATTGCCATACAAAGACGGGATGTAGAGCATCACTGGTTGATCAGTGGCTCCCAGCACAACAGGTATGATGAAGCTTGTCTGAGAAATTCCTGACCTGTTGGCCAGTGACCTGAGAAGTGACAACAGGTAGCTGTTAAAGTTCAGCATTGGCCATTTTAAAAGGAAACTGAAATATAGTCTTCACTTTGAAGTTTGTCCCATCAATTCACATAATAATAATAATCCCTTGCTGATATGAATTATTATGCGGGCAATTATATAGTTATAGTATATATGTATATGTGTGTGTACTGTATATGCACTTTATACAGGATACACAATAAATACGTTAAGAATCAGTTACTGCAGTGGTGAAAGGTAAGTTTAAAGGCACCCAGTGTTAATGAGACAACGTCATAGTCAAAAGATTTCTCTTTTGATTTTATTTTCCCTCTTGTATCTAAACTGTTTTATGCTTTACTAGCTGAAATACTCACCTTTGCCCGGGAGGAAAATTAAGTGTTTTTTTATTTGTTTGAGAAAAATATAATTGTTGTGGTGTGAACTTTTGCATACAAGTTGATAAATATTTTGTATGTCCTTATTTGTAACTTAGGCAAAGCAAATGTGATATCAGTGTTACATTAGTGAGAAGCATTCATGTTTACCTCCCCAGGACTAAGTCAGGATAGTGAATTTTACTACAGGGTCAGGGTGAAGTGCCTCAAACAAGTTTGGCAAACGTTTCTCTGCTGAAGTCTCTCAGCCAGCCCCCACAGGAAAACCAGACTGCCTAACTGGTAAGCTTCACCTCAACAAATGGTTTTGGGGGGTGGCAGGTGTGAAGATGTTCTGTCCCCCCATTGGTCTGAAGTATGGCTGTTTGGAACTGTCTTGTATCAGAAGCCTTTAAGTACCATGACGCCCTATTGGCTACATGGGTTGGACAGAAAATCAATAAATTTGCTTGCTCCCCCCACCCCCTTACCAACTGATGAAAGTCCATCTCACACACCATGAACTGAAAAAGACAACACAATGAAGAGCACAGCTCGGCAGCCATATTGAGACGGGCAAACGGCCTGTTCTGAAGAAAGCTGACCACAAATGATGACTTAACTAGAGACATTTTAAGTAACTGACAAGTCTGTGTGCCGCCTGAAACTACACATCACCATTTATCAGGTTGTATGGTTGCCTATATTCAAACCTACTCTGCTTATTGTTATTATTAATGAATATTATCAATAATACATTATTTAAAATTCAACTTAACTCTTGCTTGTTTTTTACTACACCTAATTGTCCGAGGTTATAAAGTAGAAGGGAAGGTGGGAAGAAGTTATATGGTACAGTACCTTAGAAACAGTGGTAAGTCTGGGAGATTTAAGGCATTCGACAAAGGCTACAAATTAATAATACAAAAGGGGAAAGTAGAGTAAAATAATACTCTACCAAGACAAAGCAATAATGAAAAAAAACACAACTTTAAAAATAAAAACAAATGAACAAACAATGAAGACTCACTAATGTGCTTGTCTTGTGGTCATGTATATATGTTATCATCCAGTTGACACCTGGAACCGGTCAACTCTATTTAATTTCAAAAGTGACCGGCTGGCACGTTGGCATTCAAACATAAAGAATGCTGGCAGTCGCCTCCAGTTCGCCCTCTGCTGGTCATTCTGTGTGTCAACTGGGTGATAACATGAATACAAGACTGCAAGATCGCCCAGAAGGGGGCAGGTTAGGATTGATTTCACCCTGCAGTAATTTTAGTTGACCAATGAGAAATATGTGTACCAAGTTTCATGAAAATCACTCCAGCCGTTTGGACGTGATGCTGGAACATACATACATACACACATTGACTTTTATATACTGTATATAGATTTAACAAGGACTCAAACTATTAAACATATGCAGTGGTGTTAACATTTAGTTAGGACTACAACCTCACATTGTCCATATCTTAGACCCTAATACATTCATTTCTTATAAAGATGTAGCCAAGTGCTGGTGGAGCAGAACTGGTTAGAAGAAGTGAGACAAAGCAGCTACAGGAGTTTTGGAGAGTCAGGGGATATGGTGGGACCTGCACAACCTGTGTCTTTATGGCAGCGAGTCCTCCAGATTCTTTCCTGAGATACTGAACCCAAGAACCAGTGTGCTACATAACTTAACTTATAAATCAATAAGGAATAACACTGCACGAGCATTAAAGACGCGAAAATAGTTGTGATGCACCAGTCTGGACAAACGTCCAGGGCCAATTTTTAATCCCAGCCCATCCCAGATTACCTGTCACTAACACCAGTGAGCAGAGCTCTTTATCAAAGCAGGCCTTGGCGTCAGAGAGACTGAGGTCTGTAATGCAACAGGACAGACTTGACAGTCTAGCAAAGACCACCAGAATAAAACACTTCTGAAAGTAAGGCTCTGTGTTTTGCTACTGCGCTATGTCATGTTGTGTATTCACTTGACGCTTTGAGGGTGTTGTTGGCTTACTGACCAGACAGCAGAAGGTCTCGGTGCACACTAGCAGAAGTGACCTTGTTGCTTATATTCTGTTGTTTGTCACTGACTCTAATGGTTTATTCCTTCAGTCACCATTGCTGATATCATATGGTTATTCTTAAAGTCAAATTGGGATTTTATGGTGCTTATTTCTATGGCCCAGAATTTATGTTGGTATGTTAAAAGAAATGTTGTGGGCATCAAGTGCCACACTGTGATTTGCATTTGATGCTTGCTATGGGTCACCACCTGCAGCTAAGATGCAGAGAGGTGGGCATATATATTGACAGGAAGGCAATGACACTTCACACTCATCTACCATGAGCCCCTCTGGGCCGCAGTCTGAGCCTCAATGAAGTGTCAAACCTGCAGTTCTTACTCATCATGTTCATCTGGCGTCATTTTAAAACACACAGAACTAGGATGGCATGACCTAGTAATTGTGTGCTCTCTGAAGCTGACAGGCACACAAGCAGAGTGTTTCATTTGTGTGTGGTTGCCTCTAACATGGCGTCTGTTTTTTATTTTCTTTGTCTTTTGCTCTGAGTGTTTTCATTATTAGCTCATTAATCTCAGTCCAAGTCAGATGTAACATCGAGTCCCTTTTTCACTTACCTGCTTTTACTTTGTTCTTCAGTTTTCCTTTGTCACTGCTTGTGTTTCCAGGGATTCATCAACAAACAGATCTTTGTGCTGCTGGCTGTAGTTCATCAACAGGTTTATAAAACAGATCCAGCCGTAGTAAAGTCAGACCTTCACAGCTCAGGCCCTGAGATTGTTCTGCTTTGCCGTCTTTGCTTTCTCTTTCACTTTAACTTGGCAGCCATCCAAGAGGAACACACCTGAGTCTTAAAGAGACAGAAGATGATAAAAACATAAATAGAAAAATGACTCAAATAAACGAAATGTGAATCTTCTGATGGTCAACTTCAAACCTTCACATTATCTGCTCACAGGTACAAATCCCACACAGATATGACCTGCCATGAGACAGAAAAACATGTCATTGACAGGAGCTCCAGACTTGGAGGACCACTGATGACCTAATCGTGTTCATATAAAATAGAATTCACTTTCTTAAATAAGTTTATCAGAAGGTCCAACCAGATCTGGTACTTCATTTTTGTTAAACTTGAATCTTTGATGTTTATAAAAAGCAAAGCAAGTCTGTACAAATAATTCTGAGAAACCAAATAAGACTGAAAGACACTGAGCTGAGCTCAAGAGAAGGTGGCATGAGAGCCCAATTCCCACACAGTGTGGCCTTTCATGACATACTTAGTTTAAAAGTTTAACTTGAGTTTACAACATAAAGCCGAAGTCCATCTTGGCATAACAGCCTGCAGCTAGTAATGATAAATCTGAATATACAGAAAAACAAAAAGGTTAGGTCAGTTTGGGGAGCATGCTGGGGAGTATAGTGCATTGTTGCACCCACCACATGACAAAACCACTCAGGATCCTGGTTGGCAACCCCCCAGCAGAAACTCAGTCCAGTCTCCCACTTCTGGAAATGCCCATCTATCTGTCGCAGCCAAGTGGGGACATTCGGGACTTCATAAGCAAAACAAAGTCAAACCAGTGGTACTTGGGGATTCTCCGAAGAGACACACATGAAGGAGTCCGGTCTTCATCTCAGGTCACTGAATAGTGTCCATGTCTCACAAACAGGAAGCACCAGGACTCAAAAGACTTGGACCTTTTGCACAGATATCGGGAGCACTACACACCCCTTTCCAGTGACTTCATGACCCCACATGCTGTCCCAATCTGTCTACTGACTTCATAGGAAGAGTCACCAGAGTCATGAATGTCAATGCCGAGGTAAGTAAACCTCTCAATGACGAGGTCGACACTCTCTCCGCAGACAGACACACTGCTGATAGCCGTGCCTAAGAGTTCATTAAAGGCCTTGATTTTGTTTTTTATCAGGGCACTTGCAAGCCCAGACACTCAGACTCCTCACTCGGTCTCTCGAGTGCCCCAATCAGAGCCTCCATTGACTCAGTGAAGATCACAGCATCATCAGCAGTCAAGATCAGTGAGTTTGTCTTCACCAACAGATGCCCCACAGCCACTAGACCCCACGACCTTGCCCAACACCCAGTCCATACAAGCATTGAACAGAGTAGGAGCAGAACACATCGCTGACGAACCCCAGAATCAACTGGGGAAAATGCAGAGGTCCTGCCTCCACTCTGCTCAGCATTCACAGTACCAGTGTACAGGCCTGCCATGACATCCAGCAACTTTAGAGGGGTCCCGCGAAGTCTCAGGATGTCCCACAGGGCAAATTGATCTACTGAGTTGAACGGTTTATGAAAATCAACAAAGGCTGCCAAGAAACTCTGCCAAAATTTGCGTTTGTGCTCCATGAGAACCCTCAGTAGCATTAAAAAGTATCCGCTCCTTGACCCCTTTTCCCCCCTTTCCACGCTCGCCAATGCTTGACAGAAATCCAGATGGTACTTCGGTTGTTTAAATAAGCAAGTTTATTGTAATTCAGGGTACAATATTTATGCAATTATGTGAAAGGTGACTGGGTGCTCGTTTGTGATCCCATTTTCCCCAGACACCCTCCCTTGCCTCCCTACCCTCAGTGGCCAAATCTTAATCCATGATACGAAACACACATGAAATAAAAGATAAATCAAAAGGAGAAAGATTAAACATAATCTGTGTGAAACGGCAATGAATCTGGTTGTACAGCTCTCATTGATGAAAGAAAAAAATGGTCCTCAGGCAGACATGGCTGCCTTCTTATTATCCCAAAGAAATTAAATACACGAGTCCGACTCGCCAACGGGAGCATCCGGAGAACCACAGGTCCATATACTGCCACCCCTTGCCTCTTCTCAAGGGTTCGCCTCACTGTTTCCAACTTCTGGGTGGCCACCCACAAACAGCGGACGTCCCTGGGTGAATTCTGATTGTGTTGTGTTCTTAGGAGTAGATAGCTGAGACCCTTCCCTTCTGATTCTCTACCTTTCTTCTTTCTCATTCGGCCATTCCTCTTAAAAAGAAAAGTTTCCTGTGGAAATGTCAATTTCCTGTTTAGTTGTCATAGCTACATGATGCCTGCGCTAGACAGCTGAAATCCTTACTGAGCGGGTCCTACCAGACTTGGTCATCCACAATACCGCCTGAAGGGGTATTTCTTTGTGAACCTCCAGACCATATAATGCAGTGACGGCCAGTCAAGAAAGCCAACCCGCTTGTAGTGTTATGTAGGCTTGCTACAACTTGGTCTTGGAGAAATTTAAATAGAACCTTTTTGTTCATCATAAACTGAGTACTCAGAAAACACAGAACTGATTTTTGATATGTTCAACTGTTAAAGAATTATTCAATGGCAAGTGTAAAAACCTTGTAAATGTAAACACGCTTACATTTTTAAAAATTCTCAATAATGCTTGTGTTCAATGTAAACCCCTAAAAGGACCATTGTTATGTTATGCAATAATTTCTAATTTACTTGAAGTAAAATTCACATCAATGTCATGTTGTGTACTGGAAGTATTGAGGTTAAAATGTCCAACAAAAATGACAACTTTTAGTGAGGTTGCCCCTTACAATCTAAAATTTAATTTGCCTCTATTCAAATTTAGACTGCATCAGAAATAACTGCAACGTTTTGTAGAAATTGGTGAGGTGGTTTTCATGTGATGCTCTTACAAAAAGACAGACAGACAGAAATTCATTTGTACATATCTAAATAATTAAAGATGCAGATTTGCAGAGCAGTGAGTGAACCTTCTGTCCTCTTCTTAACTCGTCGTGGTACAGAAATGAAGTGACAGAGAAGATGGACGACATCTGACATAATTGGCCGCCATGTTAAAGGATGGTGTCAAAAATGAGGAAGGGCTGATCAGTAGAGGCACAAATGTGGTGTCCTCCAGGGGATGGTTAGATGTCATTAAACTTATAGGAAAAGATATCAGAGAAGGAAAAATTTAAGAAAGGAGAAAGGAAAAAGTCATGGCTACTATTGACCGTGCCCACTCAAACAGGCCATCAGCCCACCCAATAAAGAATAACTTATGAGAAAGAAAGCTCTCACTTATTTGAACATTTAGTTGTCCTCTTCCTGTATCCTTAGATGCTCCCCCTCACCCTCCTAACCCACTGATCACATGTCAATGGTCTTAATGACACTGGAAGAAAACAAAAAATGAAAAGAGCCAGAAGATCAGAAACACAAATCAGATAGCAGAGAAATAAGAGCAGGAGACAACAAAAATGAAAGAGAATGGAATTCCTAAAACCGGGCCAGCAAGTTCTACCTGTCAGCTCCGCATATCCACACATGATCAACATGATAACCACTGGGAGGAAAGTGTCAAAAATATAATTCTTGAGACCCTCCTCTGTAGCAAAAGGTGATGTTTAAACAAAGTGACATCAAGTAGCATGGAGGGTATCAGGGTGTCATTGTCACACTTAGCAGATTTAAGCTGCCAAATGCATTTGTTTAACTTCTAACATCACCTTCTCAGCTCTAGCAGTGATGGTCAGCTGTAGATAACTGAGGCAATAGACACCACAGACACACAGATGACCACCTCAGTGCTGCAGTTTCACTGACTCCAGATGGACCCTCAGTGTGTATGTGGTGGGCTGCATGCTTTGTGCTTATCAAAGTGACACCTCAGAAGTGTCCACTGTCCTCCCTTGTAGACAGCGTCCTGTTGATGTCTTGTCTGCACAGCACCTCCTCCCCAAGGCACGTTTGTGTTAAGCCCCCCGAGGTGACTATATGGCGGCTATTTTTCTGGCTGCTTGCCCTACGGCCTCTCCATTAACAGGTTGTCTGGTTTTGTATTTCAGTGACACGTCACATTCTTCATTTTTTGTGTTTTTCATTAAGACCTTCTTAAAGGTAAATTTAAAATGGCAAACTTATTTTCTTTATTGCTTATGTGATATTATTTCCACTCTTGTCAAGTCAGAGTTTCTTCAGCTCAGGAAAGCAAAAAGACGAGCAGCAGCATTAAAAGTAAAGCCCTTAAAGTTCAGGCCTTGAGATTTCAGCTCTCAGATAAATTTACTTTGTCTTTCATTCTAATGTGGCAGCCGACCAGGAGGAACACACCTGAGTCTTAAAGAGACAGAAGATGCTGGAAATAAAAGGAAATGGAAAAACTCTAGGTCAGGTCAGTTACACTGGATGAGAAAATCAGTGATGGAGCTGTGAGCGCTTCACACAGTCAATTGAGCACATGGTGAGCAGCAAGAACATTCATTTAGTGGAAGATCAGAAAGAGGAAGATGAGCAGATGAAGAGTCAGGGTGGACTACACATGAATACTGAGCCATCGGAGTCATTAAAATAACACAGAACACAACCACTGTGGACTGACACCCCTGTCTGCTCAGCAATAACTGCAGGAATGATGGGAAATTTGGCAAACACACAGACAGATGGCAAAGGACGTGAACACTAGTGGACAATGAGGATGTCAGCTGTGATTCCCCATTTATTAACTTTATTAAGACGTCTGTTTAAAAATTTCACCAGCATCTAAATTTGCTGGGGTACCAAAGACTAAACCAGCTGATCAGGGAGTCACATCAATGTCTGAAATTAAAACTTGAGATCTGTACGACATAAAATACACTAAAAAATCCAGAAGAAAGTCACGTAATGTCAGTCAAGTGGCAAACTGAAAAAGGCACAGAAAAGAGAGACGTTAACATCCACAACACTACTTGATCGACACTGGAAGAAAACTGCAGTGGACCTCTGTGATCATAAAAAACAAAATGACTTGGGTACTCAGCATATACAGTAAGAATATCTTTAGAGTTCAGTGAGGTACTGGACCCTCAAGTACAAGAACTTAATTTATTCTAAAGCAGAAATTGACTTGTACTCAACCTGGAATCCCAGATGAGGATATGAATGGCAATGGGCCCCAGTTCTCCAGCATCAAGTTTAAGGAAACTGGTGAGACTGGGATTTGAATAAATTGGAGGGCTGAAACTTAAAGTACACCTAATGAGAAAGGCCTGGGAGTCATGGTGGGCTCATCACTAACTACATACAAACAGTGGACAAAAGTATTCTAATTAAGACAGCGCATGATATGTGGAGTGCAAGTCAACAAGGTTATGCTTAAGTTTTATAATGCACTAGTGAGACCTCACCTGCAGTACTGTCTTCAGTTTTGGTTTCCATATTAGAGAAAAGACACAGCAACACTAGAGAAAGTCCACAGGAGAGCAACCAGACTGACTGTGGAGAGGATGAACCATTAAGAGGTGACATGGCTTCTTCTTCTTTTGCCTGCTCCTGTTAGGGGTTGCCATAGCAGATCATCTTCTTCCAAATCTGTCTGTCCTTGTCATTTTGCAATGTCACACCCATCACCTGCATGTCCTCTCTCACCACATCCATAAACTTTCTCTTAGGCCTTCCTCTTTTCCTCTTTCCTAGCAGTTCCATCCTTAGCATCCTTCTCCCAATATACCCAGCATCTCCCCATTGCACATGTCCAAACCAATGCAATCTTGCCTGACTTGCCTGGCTTTGTCTCCCAACAGTCCAACTTGAGCTGACCCTCTAATGTCCTCATTTCTAATCCTATCCATCCTCGTCACACCCAATGCAAATCTTAGCATCTTTAACTCTGCCACCTCCAGCTCTGTCTCCTGCTTTCTG
Organism: Polypterus senegalus; assembly: GCF_016835505.1. Lineage (NCBI taxonomy): Eukaryota > Metazoa > Chordata > Cladistia > Polypteriformes > Polypteridae > Polypterus > Polypterus senegalus. The sequence continues at coordinate 153,473 of NW_024383861.1, forward strand.
GTCAGTGCCACCGTGTCCAACCCATATAACTTAGCTGGTCTCACTACCCTCCTGTAGACCTTCCCTTTCACTCTTGCTAATATCTGTCTGTCACAAATCACTCCTGACACTCTTCTCCACCCACTCCACCCTGCCTGCTCTCTCTTTTTTGCCTCTCTTCCACAATCTCCATTACTCTGTACTGTTGATCCCAAGTATTTAAACTCATCCACCTTCTCCAACTCTACTCCCCTCATCCTCACCATTCCACTGACCTCCCTCTCATTTACATACATACAATACAATACAATACAATTTATTTTTATATAGCCCAAAATCACACAGGCAGTGCCGCAGTGGGTTTTAACAGGCCCTGCCTCTTGACAGACCCCCAGCCTTGACTCTCTAAGAAGACAAGGAAAAACTCCCAGAAAACCTTGTAGGGAAAAATGGAAGAAACCTTTGGAAAGGCAGTTTCAAAGAGAGACCCCTTTCCAGGTACGTTGGGCATGCAGTGGGTGTCAAAAGAAGGGGGTCAATACAATACAATACACAGAACAGAACTAATCCTCAATACAACATAAAAATAAAAATTTTAGAAGTACGGAGCAGAATTTAACAGTAAATGATATCACATAATAAGATTTGGATATTTTTAGAGTCCTGAGACCTCATCCATCAAGCTGCCGCCCCCATTGGCCATTCCACGGCTGAAACAGTAATGGGCCAGCCAATCCGATGAAAGGACCCTCTTTCCCATGATTCCTGTGATCCTCCATCAGGGATGACTTTACCATAGGCAGGCAAACAACTTGGCAGGTGGGCGTGGCACCAATGCCACATTTGAGTACCGAGAAGAGAAACAGAATAGGTGAGGGTTAGTATTCAATTATAACTTCATGTTACTTATGTTTTAGTGCTAATGACTAACAACAGAGATGCAGTCTGTACAGTTAATCAGCAGCTCTAGTCAGGATATGCTAAACTGAAGTAGTGAGTCTTCAGCCGGGATTTAAAGGCTGAGACTGAAGGGGCATCTCTTATAGAAGCAGGAAGACCATTCCACAGTTTAGGGGCCCTGTAACTAAAAGCTCGACCTCCCACTGTTATTTTATTAATCCTTGGAATCCTAAGCAGACCGGCATCTTGAGATCTTAATGTGCGCTCAGGTTTGTAAGTCATGATAAGTTCAGACAAGTAAGCCGGACATTTAATGCTTTATATGTTAAAAGGAGGATTTTGAAATCTGCCCTAAACTTAACTGGGAGCCAGTGTAAGGATTTAAGAACTGGAGTTATGTGTTCATATTTTCTTGTTCTTGTAATAATTCTTGCAGCCGCATTTTGGATTAACTGGAGGCTGTATAGAGAACAGTTTGAACAGCCAGTGAACACCGCATTGCAGTAGTCAATCCTACTAGAGATAAATGCATGAATTAATTTCTCACAATCCTGTTTATTTAGAAAGCGCCTTAATTTCCTAACATTTTTAAGATGGAAGAAACATGTTTTGGACAACTTTGTAATATGCGCTTTAAATGACATGCTAGAGTCAAAGATAACTCCTAGATTGCGGGCTGATTCAGTAAAATTAATTGGGATTCCAACTGAGTTAAATGATGACAAAATATTGCTGTGATCAGCGTCATTCCCTCCAAAAATTAACATCTCTGTTTTATCTGTATTTAAAGACAAGTAGTTCTCATCCATCCACTCCTTAAAGACAACATCAGAGAAACTTCATTTGATCTAAATGAAAGGTATAACTGGGTGTCATCTGCATACGAGTGAAAATTAACATTATGTTTCCTAATGAGAGATCCCAGTGGAAGCATGTAAAGTGAAAACAGTAAAGGTCCCAGTACTGAGCCCTGCGGGACACCATATTGAACTTCTGTGTATAATGATGGAGTACTGTCAGCACATTTCTGTACATACTGGAATCGATTTGATAAATAAGAACTAAACCAAGCGAGCACGGTGCCTGCAAGCCCAAAATCATATTCTAGCATGTGCATTAAAATAGAATGGTCAATGGTGTCAAAGTGGAGTTTCCTTCATCAGAGGATATCAGAATGTCTTTTACAACCTGCGTTAGTGCTGTTTCTGTACTATGACCAGTGCGAAAGCCAGACTGGAATTTCTCAAATAAATTGTAATCGTAAGGTGTGACTGAAGCTGACTGGTGACTACTTTTTCTAGTATTTTAGAGAGAAACGGTAAATTTGAAATAGGCCTATAATTATTTAGTATGTGTGGGTCTAGGTCTGACTTTTTAAGTAAAGGTTTAATGACTGACACCTTTAGTGTATCTGGTACTGTAACATTCAATAATGAACTATTGATAATATTTAGAATATTTGCTGCAAGAACATCCATTGCACTTTTTACTAGTTTTGTTGGCACTGGATCTAGGGAACAAGTAGTGGGCTTCATTTTAGAAATTAAAGTTAAGACTTCCTGGTGAGTTACAGGATTAAAATGACTAAAGTGCTGAATGCAATGTGCAGGGTCTGCTAAGCTAGTATTTGGTTTGTACTGTGATGCTGAGATCTGGGATCTTATATTTTTAATTTTCTCATTGAAGAAGTTCATAAAGTCTGTACTGCTAATATCTGTTGGTATTTTGCACTGTTGATCTGAATTCCATTTGTTAATTTAGCCACTTTTCTAAACAGTACCTGAGGATTTTTATTATTGCTATCTATTAATGTAGAATAGTATTCTGTGCGAGCTTTAAAGAGGGCTTTTTTATATTTATTAACACTCTCTGTCCATGCCATTTGAAAGACATGTAGCTTTGTTGTTCTCCATCTGCTCTCCAGTTTTCGACACTCTAATTTAAGAGCTCAAGTGTTTTCATTAAACCAGGGAGAGTTTCTATGTGCTTTGATCACTTTTGTTTTAAGGGGAGCCACTGTGTCCAGAGCATCTCTCAAGGTCACATTATAATGTGATGTTAGCTGATCTAAATTGTTTTCCATGTTTACATTTGATGTTAACTGATCTAAATGGTTTTCCACAATTACACTCGACTTACTCAAAGTATCTATACATTTTGAAGCAGAATTACAATCTAGATGTCGACTGTCTTTGCTTTAATCTGGGAGTGTGTTGGCAAGGGCAGAACTAAATCAAATGTAATTAAGTAGTGATCGGAAATAACTTCATTTATTCTGTCTTGATCCTTCTGACCTTCATTCCTCTCCTCTCCAGAGCATATCTCCACCTCTCCAGGGTCTCCTTAACTTTCTCCCTACTCTCACTAGAGATCACAATGTCATCAGCAAACATCATAGTCCACGGGGACTCCTGTCTAATTTCGTCTGTCAACCTGTCCATCACCATTGCAAATAAGAAAGGGCTCAGAGCTGATCCCTGATGTAATCCCACCTCCACCTTGAATGCATCTGTCACTCCTACCGCAGACCTCACCACTGTCACACTTCCCTCAGTACATATCCTGTACAACTCTTACGTACTTCTCTGCCACTCCCGACTTCCTCATACAATACCACAGCTCCTCTCGAGGCACCCTGTCATATGCTTTCTCCAGGTCCACAAAGACGCAATGCAACTCCTTCTGGCCTTCTCTAAACTTCTCCATCAACATCCTCAGAGCAAACATGGCATGTGTGTTGCTCTTTCTTGGCATGAAACCATACTGCTGCTCACTAATTATCACATCACTTCTTAACTGAGTTTCCACTACTCTTTCCCATAACTTCATGCTGTGGCTCATCAGTTTTATCCCCCTGTAGTTAATGCAGTCCTGCACATCCCCCTTATTCTTAAATATCGGCACCATTACACTTCTTCTCCACTCCTCAGGCATCCTTTCACTTTCCAAAATTCCATTAAACAATCTGGTTAAAAACTCCACTGCCATCTCTCTTACACACCTCCATGCTACCAAAGGTATGTCATCTGGACCAACGACATTTCCATTCTTCATCCTCTTCATAGCTGTCCTTACTTCCTCCTTGCTAATCCGTTGCACTTCCTGATTCACTATCTCCACATCATCCAACCTCTTCTCTCTCTCATTCTCTTCATTATTCAGCCTCTCAAAGTACTCTTTCCGTCTGTTCAACACACTCTCCTCACTTGTGAGTACGTTTCCATCTTTATCCTTTATCACCCTAACCTGCTGCACATCTTTCCCAGCTCGGCCCCTCTGTCTCGCTCACAGGTCCTTTTCCCCTCCTTAGTGTCCAACCTCTCATACAACTCATCATACGCCTTTTCTTTAGCCCTCGTCACATCTCTCTTCACCTGGCACCTTATCTCCTTGTATTCTTGTCTACTTTCTGCATCTCTCTGACTATTCCACTTCTTTTTTGCCATCATCTTCCTCTGTAGACTCTCCTGTACTTTCCCATTCCACCACCAGGTTTCCTTTTCCTCCTTCCTCTGTTCAGATATCACGCCAAGCATCCTTCTTGCTGTCACCCTACATCTACTGTACTTTCCCAGCTGTCTGGTAAATTCTTCACTACCACCCAATGCCTGTCTCACCTCCTCCCTAAACTCAACCTTGCAGTCTTCCTTTTTCAACTTCCACCATTTGATCCTCGGATCTGCCTCCACTCTCTTCCTCTTCTTGATCTCCAACGTCATCCTACAGACCACCATCCTATGCTGTCTAACTACACTTTCCCCTGCCACCACTTTGCAGTCTTCAATCTCCTTCAGATCAACTCTTCTGCACAGGATGTAATCTACCTGTGTGCATCTTCCTCCATTCTTGTGCGTAACCCTGTGTTCCTCCCTCTTCTTAAAATACATATTCACCACAGCCATGACCATCCTTTTGGCAAAATCTACTATCATCTGACCTTCTTCATTCATCTCCTTGACACCATACCTACCCATCAACTCCTCGTTTCCTCTGTTCCCTTCACCAACATGTCCATTGAAATCCGCTAAAATCACCACTTTCTGTCTCTTGGGTACACTGTTCATCACTTCATCCAACTCACTCCAAAATCTTCTTTCTCATCCATCACACACCCAACTTTTGGGGCATATGCACTAACAACATTCATCATCACACCTCCAATTTCCATCTTCATAATCATCACTTTGCCTGACATTCTTTTCACCTCCAAAACACTCTTGATGTGCTGTTCCTTCAGAATACCTCCTACCCCATTTCTCCTCCCATCCACACCATGATAGAACAATTTGAATCCACTTCCGATCCACCTGGCCTTACTCCCCTTCCATTTAGTCTCTTCATGCACAATATATCAACCTTCCTTCTCTCCATCATATCTGCTAACTCTCTCCCCATACCAGTCATACTGCCAACATTCAAAGTTCCTACCCTCAGTTCCACTGTCTTTACCTTCCTCCTCTCCTCCTGACATGTCTTCCGCCTCTTCTTCTCCTTCTTCGGCCACCAGTAGCCCAATTTCCCCCATCATCCTGTTGACTAGCAGTACTGGTGGCGGTTGTTGTTAACCTGGGACTCAACTGACCCAGTATCTGTATTGTTGTCCACATGTTGATTTGGCAAAATTTTACACCAGATGATCTACCTGACGTAACCCTCCCTATTTATCCGGGCTTGGGACTGGCAAGAAGAAACACAGTGGTTTGTGCTTCCCCTGTGCCAGGGTTAAAAGGTTATACGACTGAAGTGTTTAAAATTATGAAAGAAATTAGTAGATCTTGGTTCTTACTTTAAAATAAAATTTTTAGGAACAACTTGGGGATACAGATGGAAACCTGTTAAGGGCAAATTCCACACAAATGTTAGGACAATTTTCTTCACACAGAAAACTACAGACATATGGAATAAATTAGTGTGGTGGAGAGAAGGACTTTGGAGACCTTCAAATAATAACTTGATGTGATATTGGACAATCCAGTTGAGTAAGAAGGATGAGCTTATTATGTGGAATGGCCTACTTGAATGTTCTGATTTGCTACAGCAAGTTGTGACAACACTCATGGGAGTGGTCAAGCAGAGAGAGAGCAGTGAAAACTGAAAAGAGGATCCTTAGGCTCATCTTCTTCTGCCATACTGTAGGGAAACACCATGTGTTACTAAAGGGTCCAGTATGGCTACTCATTAGAAGAAGATTAGAACAGCTCCTCTCATCCCGTTCAACCCAGGTGAGTAATAAAATGAGCATTAGACAGAGGGATGAAGCAAAAACAAGGAGACAAACCTACTGCCTGACACTGTCCTCAACATCTAACTTCATTGACACTGCAGTGGAATAAACACAAGAGGATCAGCAGTGTAAAAAACTGTTTATTAGGCCAAACCAGACACATGTCAAACACCAAAAGCTAAATGTGTACTCAGATGAAAGGAGATCTCCCAAAGCACTAAATAAGAGTACCAAAGGACAGAGATCGGAGTGCAAGGCAGTACACACATGATAAGTAGTCTAGTCTGACCTCCAATACCAGTTAAAACCAGTCCTGTCTGGTAACTAAGATCTGGTAAACCAGTACAAGCTGACCTTGTAGATGGACAAAAAGGAGAAACAGTTCTGACATCAGTGTTTAATAAATCTAGAAATGGTCTTTAATTAGACTGATTGGATAAAAAATGGAAAGTAATATTAGAAAGAGAACCAGAATAGTGGAGCTGACCTGAGGGAATGCAGGACTGTAAGGTGGTGGGGGGGGTGGGGGTACGGGTATAAACCGCCCTGAAATCTGAATTAAAGTTAAAGAATTGGAAGAAATTATGCATAAAATTAATGAAAAAATTTGTGCATGTACTGTACATAACTTGATAAATTCTGCCCCGAAACTAAATCCTGCCTTCCGCCTGTATGTGACGCAGTTACCGAAGACAAAATGGTATCGGCTTTGTGCTTAGATCTAGTGACTATGATGCCATACAGCAGCAGTGCACTTATAACAGCAAACGCGAGCGATTTCTGTGAGGCAGAGTTACCGAAGACTAAATAGTGTCGCCGTTGTGCTTTCATCTAGTGACCAAAAGCTCAAACAGTGAAGAAGTAGAAGTTGAATTCCGTGAATTTAGAGGGGCACATCTGACAGTTTACTCTAAATCTGCTCAGTGTGAAATCTTCTGTGTTACAGAATGTCCATCCATCCATCCATCCATCCATCCTCTTCTGCTTATCCGAGGTCAGGTCGCGGGGGCAGCAGCTTGAGCAGAGAGGCCCAGACTTCCCTCTCCCCAACCCCTTCTTCCAGCTCTTCCGGGAGAACCCCAAGGCGTTCCCTGGCCAGCCGGGAGACATAGTCCCTCCAGCGTGTCCTGGGTCTTCCCCGGGGCCTTCTCCTGGTTGGGTGTGCCTGGAACACCTCACCAGGGAGGCGTCCAGGAGGCATCCTAATCAGATGCCCGAGCCACCTCATCTGACTCCTCTCAATCCAGAGGAGCAGCGGCTCTACTCTGAACTCCTCTCCCTATCTTTAAGGGAAAGCACAGACACCCTGCGAAGGAAACTCATTTCAGCCACTTGTACCACCCATAGCTCATGACCATAGGTGAGGGTAGGAACGTAGATCGACTGGTAAATTGAGAGCTTTGCCTTACGGCTCAGCTCCTTTGTCACCACGACAGACCAATGCAGAGCCCGCATCACTGCGGATGCCGCACCGATCCGCCTGTCGATCTCACGCTCCATTCTTCCCTCACTCGTGAACAAGACCCCGAGATACTTGAAATCCTCCACTTGGAGCAGGATCAAGCTCCCAACCCTGAGAGGGCATTCCACCCTTTTCCGGCTGAGGACCATGGTCTCGGATTTGGAGGTGCTGATTCCCATCCCAGCCGCTTCACACTCAGCTGTGAACCGATCCAGAGAGAGCTGAAGATCACGGCCTGATGAAGCAAACAGGAAAACATCATCTGCAAAAAGCAGTGACCCAATCCTGAGTCCACCAAACTGGACCCCTTCAACACCCTGGCTGCGCCTAGAAATTCTGTCCATAAAAGTTATGAACAGAATCGGTGACAAAGGGCAGCCCTGGCGAGTCCAACTCTCACTGGAAACGGGCTCGACTTACTGCCGGCAATGCGGACCAAGCTCTGACACCGGTTGTACAGGGACCGAACAGCTCTTATCAGGGGGTCCGGTACCCCACACTCCCGGAGCACCCCCAACAGGATTCCCCGAGGGACACGGTCAAATTCCTTTTCCAAGTCCACAAAACACATATAGACCGGTCGGGCAAACTCCCATGCACCCTCCAGGATTCTGCTAAGGGTGTAAAGCTGGTCCACTGTTCTGCGACCAGGACGAAAACCACACTGTTCCTCCTGAATCTGAGGTTCAACTATCCGATGGACCCTCCTATCCAGGACCCCTGAATAGACTTTTCCAGGAAGGCTGAGGAGTGTGATCCCTCTGTAGTTGGAACACACCCTCCGGTCCCCTTTCTTAAAGAGGGGGACCACCACCCCAGTCTGCCAATCCAGAGCCAATGTCTCTGATGTCCATGTGATGTTGCAAATGCGTGTCAACCAAGACAGTCCTACAACATCCAGAGCTTTAAGGAACTCCGGGCGTATCTCATCCACCCCCAGGGCCCTGCCACCAAGGAGTTTTTTGACCACTTCAGTGAAACTCAGTCCCAGAGATGCGGGAGCCCACCTCCGAGTCCCCAGGCCCTGCTTCCTCATTGGAAGGCATGTTAATGGGATTGAGGAGGTCTTCGAAGTACTCCCCCCACCGACCCACAACGTCCTGAGTTGAAGTCAGCAGCACACCATCCCCACGATATACAGTGTTGACACTGCACTGCTTCCCTCTCCTGAGACGCCAGACGGTGGACCAGAATCTCCTCAAAGCCGTCCGAAAGTCATTCGCCATGGCCCCCACAAACTCCTCCCACACCTGAGATTTTGCCTCAGCAACCACTGAAGCCGCATTTTGCTTTGCCTGCCGGTACCTATTAGCTGCCTCCAAAGTCCCACAGGACAAAATGGTTTGGTAGGATTCCTTCTTCAGCTTGATGGCATTTCTCACCGCTGGTGTCCACCAACGAGATTGGGGATTGCTCCCACGACACACACTGACCACCTTACAACCACAGCTCCGGTCAGCCGCCTCAACAATAGAGGCATGGAACATGGCCCATTTGGACTCAATGTCCCCCACCTCCCTCGGGACGTAGTCGAAGTTCTGCCAGAGGTGGGAGGTGAAGCTACTTTTGACAGGGGACTCCGCCAGCCGTTCACAGCAGACACTCACAACACGTTTAGGCCTACTAGGCCTGACCGGCATCCTCCCCCACCATCGAAGCCAACTCACCACCAGGTGGTGATCAGTTGACAGCTCTGCCCCTCTCTTCACCCGAGTGTCCAAGACATGTGGCTGCAAGTCCGGCGACACGACCACAAATTCGATCATCAAACTGAGACCTAGGGTGTCCTGGTGCCAGGTGCACATATAGACACCCCCATGCTTGAACATGGTGTTTATTATGAATAATCCATGATGAGCAGAGAAGTCCAATAACAAAACACCACTCGGGTTCATATCGGGTGGGCCATTCCTCCTAATAACGCCCTTACAGGTTTCACTGTCATTGTCCACGTGAGCATTGAAGTCTCCCAGGAGAACAAGGGAGTCCTCAGTAGTTATGTCCTCTAGCACCCCCTCCAGGGACTCCGAAAAGGGTGGGTACTCCAGAATGCTGTTCGGCGTATACATGCAAACAACACTTAAGACCCGTCCCCCCACCTGAAGGCGAGGGAAGCTACTCTCTCGTCTACTGGGGTGAACCCCAATGAACAGGCGCCCTTTCACTGGGAGCAACTCAAGTAGACTGGTTCCAGAGTACACGTTGTGCATCGAGGTGAGCCCGACTATATCTATCCGGAACTTCTCGACTTCACGCACTGGCTCAGGCTCCTTCCCCTTCATAGAGGTGACATTCCACTTCCCAAGAGCCAGCTTCTGTAGCCGAGGATCGGACCGCCAAGGTCCCCACCTTTGGCCACCACCCAACTCACACTGCAGTCGACCTCCTTGGCCCCTCCTACAGGTGGTGAGCCCATGGGAAGGGCATCACGATATCAATCAATCAATCAATCAACATTTATTTATATAGCACATATTCATACAAAAAAATGTAGCTCAAAGTGCTTTACAAAATGAATAGAAAAATAGAAGACACAATAAAAGATAAACATAAGTCAACATTAATTAACATAGAATAAGAGTAAGGTCCGATGGCCAGGGTGGACAGAAAAAAAAAAACTCCAAAGGCTGGAGAAAAAATAAAATCTGTAGGGGTTCCAGACCAGAGACCGCCCAGTCCCCTCTGGGCAATCTACCTAACATAAGTCAAACAGTCCTCTTTGTATGTAGGGTTTTCATGGAAGGACCTGATGATGATGGTCACGTAGACTTCTGGCTTTCAGTCCATCAATGTTGGTGCATCATGATGCTTTGAGTAGGTGGTGGTGGCAGGCCGCCACCACAAAGAAACCGGAAAAAGAAACAGAAGAGAGAGTAGGGGTATATCACAATAACAAAAGTATAAAATAGTCATAACTAACAGGCATCACCTGTGTGGTGGAAAAAACACTTTGAAAAATACCTTAGTTGTGATGTTCTAACCACAAAATGACTGAAAGAAATAAACAAAATGGTAAATTTATTCTGTGCTCAAATAAATCCCAAATTTATAGCTCTCTTATTAAGCGATATCTCTGTCTATTAATGGCAGTAAGAACTTAAATATTATTAATGTTTCTCTCCAATGACTAACTAGATATGTTGATTCATGTACTATAGAGTCGTAGTGGACTCGACATGATCAACTGGCAGACAGTGTTCAGAAACCATTAAGAAGGTATGTCAGGTTATATAGCGCCTTGATGTGTAAAATACAAGTCACAGGAGGTTCTGCTCAACCTTTATAATGCACTGGTGAGGCCTCATCTGGAGTCCTGTGTGCAGTTTTGGTCTCCAGGCTACAAAAAGGACATAGCAGCACAAGAGAAGGTCCAGAGAAGAGCGACTAGGCTGATTGGGCTACAGGGGATGAGTTAGGAGGAAAGATTAAAAGAGCTGAGCCTTTACAGTTTAAACAAAAGAAGATTAAGAGGTGACATGATTGAAGTGTTCAAAATTATGAATGGAATTAGTACAGTGGATCGAGACTGTTATTTTAAAATGAGTTCATCAAAAACACGGGGACACAGTTGGAAACTTATTAAGGGTAAATTTCGCACAAACATTAAGAAGTTTTTCTTTACACAAAGAATGATAGACACTTGGAATAAGCTACCAAGTAGTGTGGTGGACAGTAAGACGTTAGGGACTTTCAAAACTCGACTTGATGTTATTTAGAAGAATTGAGTGGATAAGACTAGCGAGCTTTGTTCGGCTGAATGGCCTCTTCTCATCTAGTTTGTTCTAATGTTGTAATGTGTTAACTGTGTACAGTGCCATGCAAATGTATTCAATCCTCTTGAAAGTCATTCGAATTATCTGCATGATCAAATATTTGTACACATATTTATTCATTCATTATTTTTAATGTGAACTCTTATGCTGTAATAAAGTATTTCCAAAATCAAAATAAATAATTTTCTGTAGATATTTAACTGAAGGAGTAGAACACCAAAGTCTGAGTTTGCCTTACACATTCATATTTTGTCAAGAGCCCTTTTGCTGCAGTAACAGCCTTCAGTCTTTTGGGGTATGTAAGTATGTTCCAGGTTTGCACATTACTCATGAGGGATTCTTCCACATTCTTTTTGGCACAATTTCTCAAGATGCTCTCTTTCAGTTGAATGGCACCTCTGGACTGCAGTTTTCAAACAGTGCCACAGATCCTCAATAGAGTTACTATCAGGGCTTTGACTTGGCCATTTCACATCACTCACCTTTCTGTTTCTGAGCCATTCTCATGTCACTTTGGGTTAATGTCATGTCGAAAAATGAATCTTCTCCTGAGTCATAGGTTCATAGCTGACTATAACAAGTTCTCCTGCAATATTGTGTGTTATTTGTGTCCATCCTTTGTCCCTTCAACTCTGACAAGATTCCCAGACCCAGCACATGAAGAGCATCCTTATAGCATAATGCTGCCACCACCATATTTCACTATACTTGTGGTGTTTCTTGATTCATAGACAGTGTTAGGTTTACACCACACATATGAAATCTTGTGAAAAAGTTCTATTTTGGTCTTATCTGACCATAAAACCTTCTCCCACATCTCATTTGTGTCTTTCTCATGCTTTGTAGCAAGTGCCAAATGTGCTTGTATGTGGACCTTCTTAAGGAATGGCTTCTTCCTTGCTACACTCACGCAGAGGCCTGTTTTATAGAGGGCTCTTGAAATTGTTGACCTTCACTCCAGTTTCAGTGAAAGACCACTGCAGACTTCTGAGAATGACGGTTAGATTTTTAGTCAACATCTCACTCTGATGTTTAGTTTGGAGGGACGGCCTGTTCTAGTAAGAATCTGGCTGCTGTGATGAACCTTCCACTTTCTGGTAACGGACCCCACAGTGGCTTAACAGGACATTCAAACTCTTGATATTTGTTTTTTGTAGCCATTTCCTGCCTTGTGCATTTCAATGACTTTGTTTCTCACATCAGCAGATGCTCCTTTGTCTTCATTTTAGCAGTGATTGTCCAATAAAGACTATGGCTTTACAAAGGGGGCTTTTTATATCCAGAAAGATAGAAAGGACTCACAAGTCAGACCTCATTATGTTTCATTCTGACTGTCAAATGACTGTCACCTTTGTGTTGTTTGTCATTCATTTGTCATTTGTGTAAACCTGGAGCTTCCAAAGCACAGAGGTTTAAATACTCAGGCAAACACTAACTTTGGAGTTTGTCTTCTTCAGTTAAATATCAACAGAAAATGATTCATTTTGACTTTGAAAATGTATTGTTACAGCATAAGAGATCGTATTAAAAATAATAAATCGATAAATATGTGGACAAATCTTTTGTCATGCAGAAAATTAGGAAGACTTTCGTGGGGATTGAATACTTTTGCACACCACTGTGTACTGACTTGTCTAAGAAAGTGTCTGCTAAATAAAGAACACCAACGCTGGACATGTTAATCAATGGACCCTTTCAGGTTGTAGCGGGGCTACATAGTAGTAATAATGTTCGTACCACGTGCGTCTTGTTTCCATCGTCCCATTTGCTGTTTGTGTGTGTCAGTGAATGTCGTCCCCATAAAGGGTGACAGATGATGAAAGGAGACTGCAACCCCAAACCTGGAAAACACCGGGTTACAATCAATCAATTACATCCGTCACAGAACTATAAAAACAATCAAGAGATTGTTTCAAAGAGAAAGAAGAGAGAGGAGAGAGAGGAAGACTTTCATTTTGAACGACCACTAACCACCTGTACCTGCTGTATTCCACATCGCGCATTTCCATCCAGTTTGTTTTTCATCCCGCCGGACTTACTCCAATACCCTCATCACGAGAGACCCTGGGGTTGGATTTCATCATCCACCACGTGCCGAGGATACACGGTGAGGCTGTTCCATTTTGTTCCAGGAAATACAAACACTCCATATATTGGTGAACCAGTCATCTGCATTCAGGACAATTGTTACTCGGACTCAAGTTCACGACCGTTCATTTCCATATCTTATTCATTTTTGTTATTCGTGTTGTTTGTTATATGTTACAAGGGCAAGGGAGGGTTTGTTATATTCATATAGGTCATTGTCACTTTGTTGCTTTGGTGGAGGGATGAATATATATATATATATTTATTTATTTTGCTATTTTTTCTGTTTCATTTAATGCAATTTATCAGTTTAAGTTTACATATCTGCTTTTATTTTGTGCTTATTTACAGCGTTGATTGTGGGGAAAAGTTTAATTTGTTAAAGGTACGGCTTGATAATTAGATTCAACCTCAGTAATTTATCCAGGACACAGGTCTTGGAGGTGTAGCTGCCGGCCGGGTAAGGGGTCGGCCATTACAGGGTGACTTTAAAATGTGGCTGTCATCAAGGAGAAGTTTTAGTTTATCTGACTCTGAATCTCTTCAATCAAACAAAAAGGGGGAATTCAAGTTCAGGTTTATTGCAGTGAGGAGTAGAATGAAGTTCTGACTTACATGTCTCCTCACTCAAGTCCATGGTGGAATATCAGCACGAGAAACAGTTGAGCTGGATGAGCAGTAAGATGTTAGCTTGAAGACCAGCAGAGTCCATCACAGAATAGTTTACTGAGCTGATTTAGTGAACAAGAATTTTATAAATATTACAGTTCGTGTTCAACGTCGGTCAGTAAGTCTTTCTCTAACCCACTGAACAGGGTCATGGGGGTCTGCTGTACTCCATCCCAGTTAGCATGGGACGCAAACCAGGGAACAAACCCTGGACAGGACACCAGCCCAACACAAGGCACACACTAACACGAGCCAATTTAGGATCACCAAGTCATGTGACCTGCATGTCTTTGGACTGTGGGAGGAAATCTGAGCACTTGGAGGAATCCCACATGGACATGAGAAGAACATGCAAACTCCAAACAGGGAGGACCAGGGACACAAACTCTGGTCTCCTAACGGCAAGGCAGCAGCGCTACCACTGTGGCAATGTGCAACTCATGTTTAATGTTGTATTTTAAATTAGAAGTTGTATGTTTTAATCTTTTGCCCCAAACTGCAAGGGTGGTGTTTTTTTTTTTTGTTTGTTTTTTTATCACTTGCTCGTGTTCACCTAAGACACTCACTGTTGTGTCCACAAGAAGGACATTTGAAGACTGAAATTGCAGAAGGAGAAGCAGGCCTGGGTGGGCAGTGCTGTCAATGCCACTGTAAGATGATGGCGTCTCCTACCAGACTGACCAACGTAAGTCAGTGAAGTCAACAGAGAAATCAGACATTAGAGCAGGGCCTTCATTTCTGCTCATTTTCAACTTTTGTAAGTTCAGGCAGAGGAAATAAAAGCACAGCACAGGAGTTTGTCCTCTGTTGACTTTGTACATCTTAATTGTAATCATTATTGTAGTTTTTACTTTTTGTTTTCCTGTATTTCCATATTTGTCAAAGCTAACTGGATGTTGAATGCCAAGCTGGATGATGGCTTTACTGTATGTTGTGTATTTCAGGTTGGACTTTAAACTGAATACTCCTCCATGAAGTGCCACGGTGTGTAGAAATCATCTGTCATGCCACCTGATCTTGACCTCAGCTTAGTGTCTTTCAGTCTTATTTGGACAGACCCCATTCACTTTTTATGTACATTAAAGATTCAATCTTTCTTGACATGATGAGTCAAACCTGCTTGGACCTTCCTCATTCATCTGTTTAATGTCAGGTGATCAGCAGTCCTCACTCACTGTGACTCCTCGCCTCCTCGTCTTTAGCTCCTGTCCATGACATGTCCTGCTGTCTCATGGTGTGTCGTATCTGTGGGGGGATTTGTACCTCTCAGCAGATAAAAGTTTTGCTCACCATTAGAAGTTTCATGTTTAGTTGATCTGTGTTCCTTCTTTTTATTTATGTTTTTTTCACCTTCTGTCTCTTTAAGACTCAGGTGTGTTCCTCCTGGATGGCTGCCATGTTAAAGTGAAAGTGAAAACCAAGACGGCACAGCAGTGCGATCTCAGAGTTTGAGTGCTGAAGGTTGGATTTTCTAAACCCACTGATGTGACACAGACGGTTTTACAAATATCTGCTTACTGGTGAATTCAGAAAAACAAAATCTGTGACGGGAGTGAACTGAGGAACAAAGGCCCATGTAGGTAAGTGAAAAGTACGTTTGAGTTTGTCAGCTTAGCTGAAGTGAACAGAAAAACAGAGAAAACACACACAGGAGCACAAGACAAAGAAGGAGAAAGGCAGGCGACATGTTAGAGCAGAGGCCAGCAAACGGCAAACACACAGAGATAAGATACTCACACTCATCTTACACGCCTTTCAGCCTCAGGGAGGCACCACTGCACAGCTCTGTGTCTCCGTATTCACAGAGAGGTGATGGCAACAAATTAGGGGTCAGCAGTCACCTGACCTGACCACACAATTACACGACTACTGACTGTCACTTGCCATGTTTTTCTAGTTTTACCTTAAAATGACACCAGAGGAATATGATGGGTAAGAAGAGCAGGTCTGACACTTCTTTGTGGCTCAGATGGCAGCCCAGAGGGGCTCATCTAGACGTGTGTGACTTCAAGGTCTTGGTGGTGTGGAGCACAATGAAGTTCTGTCTTGTGTGTCTCCTCCCTCGGTGGCCATGCCCAGTGCCACTGAATATCCTGATAATGATGACAAACCAACACTGGTTAATAATAATAATAATAATAATAATAATAATAATAATAATAATAATAATAATAATAATAATAATAATCATACATTTTATTTATATAGCGCCTTTCCCATGCTCGAGGCGCTTCACAGCAGGGTATATGTGACATTGAATACAAATGCTTTCCTGAATAGAACAATGAAACAGATAACAAAGCATTAAATAGAATAAAGGACAATAAACAGAGTAAAATACTAAATTCAATACTAAAAGAAAAAAAAACAATATATAACAGACACACAAATTATCCTGAGCGCCTGGACAGAGATGTAAACTGAGAGAGAAGGGTAATAAAGTCAAGTAGAGCTAAAAGCCTTCCTGAACAGATGAGTTTTGAGTTGTTTTTTAAAAGAATTCATGGAGTCAGCTGACCTGATTAATTTCGGTAGGTCATTCCAGAGCCTGGGCACTCGCTATACAGCTGAAGGCCCTGCTATCACCCATGGAGTGTAGGTTAGTGTGGGCACAATAAGATTACCAGAATCAGAGGACCTTAGTGGGCGGACAGGCACATAGTGATGGAGAAGGTCACTGATGTAGTTTGGCGCAAGGTTATTTAAGGCTTTGTAGGTTATTAGTAGGATTTTATATTCAACTAGCCAACCCGTGGCGTAACATACGCCGCATAATTATTTATTGATGGGTGAACACTTCCTGAAAGACACAGTTGTCCAAATGGGGTGGATTTGAAGATACAACTGTCAGTGAATGAAAAGATGGAACTCTGGAGAGAGCAACATACAATTGTCCGTGAGTGAAAACTGGTTTTGGTAGATACAGGCATATCTTTTTGCAAGTTTGGCCCTGTGCCTTATTATTTGTCATTGCAAAGGCCAATCTAACAGGAAATTGTCTGCGTGTAAAAGTAAAAGGCAAATTTGAATCTGATGCGGTCAGGGAAATCTGGGGAATAATGACAGTTTGTGAGGTAGCAGCTGTGACAGTCTTACACTCCAGTACATTGCAGTGAATGCTGGTAACAGTCAGGCGGGGCAGGCAGGCGGGCAAGCCAACAAAAACACTATGCTCTTAGTATGGTATGAATCAGGTTTTTGTAGACATAGGTTTTCCCTGTTCCTGCAGGACCATCTAAGAAGAAACATGTTTGTCGTGGATGGGAATCGCTGTATGCAGCATGTAAAACAGTTTGCGAGGCTGGACGCGGGAGGAGGGTTAGACTTAGCGGGCAGGGCTCTGTCATGTGTATCCCTATCCCATGGTCTCTGTCTTGCATGCTATGGTCGACTTAGTATATGGAAAAGCAGCCAGAACCGAAAAGAACAATGAAAAGTCAACGTGGCTCAGAGGTGCATGTGGACCATAGCAGTGACAAATGCGACTGAGGCTGTGTTTGGTGAGGTGTTGCATGCGGGCACATGAGCAGGTAGTGCGCATGCCTCGAGAGCGAGGGTGGACGCAGGAGGAGGATTAGACTTGGTGGGCGTGGCTCTGTCGTGCGTATCCCTTGGTCTCTGTCTTGCGTGCCATGGTCGGCTGCTTAGTGAATTATATATATTCGATTCTGTAAGACACAAGGAGCCAGTGAAGATGGAGCAGGATGGGTGTGATGTGCTTGCTGCTGCTGGTCTGTGTCAGGACTCTTACAGCCGAGTTTTGAATAAGATGGAGCTGTGATATAAGATTAGAAGGGGCACCTGCCAGTAGAGAAATACAATAATTGATGCGGGATGTGATAAAAGCTTCTCAGCATTAGGGAAGGAGAGGAAGGAGCGAACATGGGATATGTTATGGGTTGAAAGTAAGAAAGTTTCTTAACGTGATTCATGTGTGTGGAATAAGAAAGGGAGGAATCAAAAATGACACCAACATTCCTTGCATCAGAAAAAGATCTGATGAGATTGCAGTGTAGATGGACTGGGATGGAGCTCATTTTATTAAGTTGCACTTTAGTGCCTGTAAGAGCCATTTTCCTAGTTCTATAAAATGTATTAACTAGATGATAATGCATAAAATATGTGAGGTTCCTATAACCCCCGTGAATAGAATTGATTTGGTATTTTCCTGTCATTTTCTAACAGTATTGAGCAAACAATGTTCTCCAGTTAGTGTCTAGCCTCGCCTTGTGTAAGGTACAGAGGCATACGGTTTTTTAACCATGTTCTTGTTTGTGCTCGTGTTCGTGCTTGCGCATGTGACCGCGCCTGGTTACATGTCTATGTGCCAACGGCCTACGGGCCTTTTGAGTGTGAAGTAACTCGTAAAATAAAAGAGTGTTGAACCGTATGTTTAAGGCATACAGAAGAAGAAATAAATAACCTTTAAGTATAGAAATAACCAAAGCTTCATAAGAAAAGCTAAGTTTATAGAAGATACATTTTTTTCTTTTTTTTGCCTTTATTCTATGTGCGTAACTATTTTTTTTTTTATTCTTGTGTGGATTATTTGCTTTTAACTTTCACTAAATATTTTAAAACAAACTTCTGAACTGAGAGATTTCTTTGACACGCGTCTTACCCGTGCCTGACTTCGCCTTATACATCGGCGGCTACACTAAAGTTAAAAAACCTGCCTGAAGTTTTGAAACCTGCTTAAGATCTGAACCTGCCTAGGACTGAAAGTTTAAAATTGCCTTGGATCATAAAAGAAAGCAAGCCTGCATTTTCAACGCCATGGCATCTGAGTCCGGGAGCCAGAGAACATTTCGAACCCCCATTGAAAGTAACAGTGGTGTGTGTGGAAGTCACGCTGATCATGATGTTTCAATGGAGGACCATCTTGATGATGACATAAAGCCATCCAATTCATTAACAACTAAACTTCAATCCGAAATGGACTACAAATACAAACAATTATCTAATGCGATGAAGACTGTAAAGGATTTAAAAAAAAATCAATTTAACTGTGAAACTATAAAATCGATCATCGAGAACTTGTTCTTTAACCAGAGAATGGAATATAAAAGGTTAAGTGACAAACTCTTATCCATCCAGAACAACGAAGATACACGGAAAATGCTACAAAAGGACTTTGATGCTAAAATGGAAATTTGTAATAAATTTACGGAAAATACGATGGAATGGGTTTTTGAAGTACGTCAAAATATAAGCTTAAATCAGCAGCCCGACTTTTCAGCTAACCAATTCAAGGATTACAGAATGACGAATTACTTTCCTGACGTCTCTCCAGAAGATAGTGTCTCACAGGTTTCCATTCAAAGTAAAAGTCATATAAGTTCGGCGGCAAATTCAGCCAAAGCCTCCCAAATCTCCGCTAAATCTAAACGTTGTACAAGTTCAGCCGGGACTTCTATTAGCGCCATCAGATCTCAAGAGGCAGCACATGCCGTGCTGTTGGCTAAAGTGGAGAGCCAAAGAAAGCAACAGGCTCTAGATATGGAAGAAATGCAGTTAAAAGCTAAGAGAAAAGCTGAGGAAATGCAGATAAAAGCTAAAAGAGAAGCTGAAGAAGCTCAATTGAAAGCTAAAAGAGAAGCTGAAGAAGCTCAACTGAAAATTAAAAGAGATCAATTGGCTTTAGAGGCAGCTATAGCAGAATCAGAAGCAAAATTGGGAGTTCTTAAAAGTCACTATCGAAGTTCAGATAAACCCAATTCTAGTAACGTCCCTCAGAAACCAGATGTAAGAAGCGTAAAACCACAAGAAGCAAGTCTTCGTGACTTTCCACGTAACAACGAAAGTAAAAAAAATCCCCAGCAATCACTTTATGATCAGCAAAATAAAGCGCCAGCGCCTCTTCAACAACCGCTTTATGATAAGCGCTACGATCAACTGAAACAACAACAGTAAAAGACACAAGCGCCTTATGTGCCAAACAAAAAGATCCCAATATTTGACGGTGATCCCTTGAAATATGTGGACTTTATAAGAGCATTTGACCGAGCTATCGATGGGGCGATAGAGAATCAGCGAGATAAGTTGGACTTTTTAGCGCAGTTTACTAAAGGTTCACCTCACGAGATTGTTAAAAACTGTAAACACTTGTCACCGTTAGAAGGTAATCAAAAGGCCAGAAAGAAACTCGAAAGTCTTTATGGAAATCAGCTACAGAAAGCCGATGTCTATATGAGAAAAGATAAAGGGCGGCCACAAATAAAGCAAAACGATGGAGAAGAACAGAACGATTATGCAAACTTTCTTGGCGAATGTATAAATATTATGCCCAACTTACAAAGCGGACAACAATTTGAAAGTAAGGATAACCTTCCTACTAAAGTCTCCAAACCTCCTCAAGACCTACTAGCACCGTGGCAATGCAAAGTACAGAGTATTGAAAGTACGGAGAGCAGGCGAACACCTCTCGCTGATCCAGTGAACTTTCTTAACGAACAGCCAACATCAGCTTTAGATCCAGCATACAGCTCAGCTCCACAAAGCCATACCTTCAAGAAGGAAAAGGACAAAACTGACCAAGAGAAGAATCTTTTGAAAGACGTCCAGAGAGAAAGCAGCTTTATTACAAACTTTTCTACAGCGGACGAAAAAATGGATACAGACACCTCAGTCAAAACGGCGGAGACGGCTGGATGTACAAGCGGTAAGCACTGTCTTTTTTGCAATGAAAGTCACGATCTTAACGAATGCAGTGCAATTCAGACATTAACTTATGAAAGTAAAATTGACTTTTTGAAATCTAAAGACTTATGCTTTAAGTGCCTTAAACAAGGACATTTTAGTAAAGATTGTGAAGAAAAGATTAAATGCCAAATATGCTCTCAGTTACATCCAGTAATTCTGCATATGAATAAGGAAAAAGGCTCCGGCGATACAGCCGCACCTCCTAAAGAGGAAAACGTTATGTCGGAAGAGAAAAACATTTCCTTTGCCCAAATTTCTGTTGAACCAATAGAGACTTGTTCTGATACCGGGGCCGGTAAAGAGTGTGTCTTAGCTGTGACTCCAGTTCAAGTTAAGTCCGAAACGAGTGAAAAATGTGTAGAAACATCGGCTCTAAAAGACTCTGACAGCTCAGCTACATTTGGCACTGAAAGTCTGCAAAAGCAGTTAAAACTTTCTGGAAGAAAATCTCACATCTACATCAGCACTGTAGAAAGAGACACAGTAAATAGTCAGAAATTAATAAAGTGTACAGCCCTAACGGAGTTACAAGTCTGTGGGATAGAAGAAAATAGATTTTTTGATACACCAGAAGTGTACACACTGAACTCTGTACCAGTGAAAAGGGAGAACATCCCTAAAGAAAAAGATGTCAAGAAATTGTCTAATCAAAAAGACGTGCATCTACCCCAGATAAATACTGACCAAAGCAGTAATATTGTTATTACAATCTTATTATTAATATTGTTGTTAAGTACAAATGTCAGTAAAGTCATGAAACCATGGCAAATCACACATAGTGAAGATGAAAGACTTTATGCTGTGAAAACATTCAGAGGGTGGATTGTTAATGGATTTATAAAGGGCTCAGACAAAGAAAGACTGCAAAGATGTTCAGTCAATTGTGTGACAATAAAGGAAATAGAGCAAATGTTACTCCAGCAATACAATATAGACTTTCCAGAACGCGACTGTGAGGAAAAGAAGGAAATGTCACAGGAGGAAGTTAAAATCATGCACTCAGATAATGGAACAAATTTTGTTGGAGCCGAAAGAGAGCTACGAGAAGCCACAAAAAATTTGGAACACGAAAAAATCAGCAACGAAATGATGCGAAGAGAAATCAAATGGATTTTTAACCCACCATCAGCCTCACATCAAGGCAGAGTTTGGGAAAGACAAATCAGAAGTATAAGAAAGATTTTAAATTCGACACTAAACCAACAAACACTCGATGATCAAAATCTTCATACACTGATGTGCGAAGTGGAATCAATAATTAATAACAGACCCCTTACAGAGACATCTAACGATCCTAATGATCTGGAACCGCTCACACCCAATCACTTATTGTTATTGGACACTCAACCTGAAATGCCACCTGAACTTGTTTCAAAAAACGAATCATACCCAAGAAGATGCTGGAAACAAATTCAATACATGGCTGATTTGTTTTGGAAAAGATGGACTAAAGAGTATTTGCCAATACTTCAGGAACGTCAAAAATGGCTTACACCAAAAAGAAACTTTGAACCGGGAGACATCGTTCTAATTGTGGATAAAGCTACACCTCGCAATGCCTGGGTAATGGGTCGAGTCATCAAGCCAATGCCAGATGCCAAAGGTGCCATCAGAAGAGTTTGTGTACAAACCAAAAACAGTACGCTGGACAGACCCGTGAACAAACTGTGCCTGATCCAGGAGGCATGAAATAAATAAAATGACTCATTCTCTTTTTGCATGCCTAATTTTAAAGCTTTTTAAATTTAGTGCTTGTGTTTATACATTAGAGTCTAAGCTATAAAGTTTCCTAAGCTTAGTATTTGTGTTTTTATAGTAGAAACTAAGTTAAGCTCTTTAAGGTTTGTTTTAAGTTTGGTAAAGTAATGAACGCTCTTATTAAGTAAAGTTAAGTACAGTAATTGATTTCTGCCCTAGCATAAACAATTAGGGGCCGGATGTGTAAGAGCCCTGTATTTCCCTGTCATTTGTTAACAGTTATGAGTTAACAATGTTCTCCAGTTAGTGATTAGCCTCGCCTTGTGTAAGGTATAGAGGCATACGGTTTTTTAAACGTGTTCTTGTTTGTGCTCGCGTTCGTGCTTATGCATGTGACCGTGCCTAGGCGCATGTCTATGTGCCAACGGCCTACGGGCCTTTTGAGTGTGAAGTAACTCGTAAAATAAGAGTGTTGAACCGTATGTTTAAGGCATACAGAAGAAGAAATAAATAACCTTTAAGTATAGAAATAACCAAAGCTTCTTAAGAAAAGCTAAGTTTATAGAAGATACATTTTTTCTTTTTTTTGCCTTTATTCTATGTGTGTAACTATTTTTCTTTTTATTCTTGTATGGATTATTTGCTTTTAACTTTCACTAAATATTTGTAAAACGAACTTTTGAACTGAGAGATTTCTTTGACACGCGTCTTACCCGTGCCTGACTTCGCCTTATACATCGGCGGCTGCAGTGCCAATTTGCAGGAGTTCAGTTTTGTTTCAATTTAATTTTGAAGAGTTGTGCTCCATCCAGGTATTCATTTCACTGAGGCAAGTTGTGAGCTGAGAAAACTTTAAAAACTTTAGCGCCACACAGTGGCAGTTCACATATCACATTTATGAGGGGAAAGGTGAAGTGAATTCCTTTATCCACAGCAATGGTTATACAAAGAACAAAGAATTATCTAAACGGTGACATGGCAGCTGTGTTTATTGTCACCAT
Source organism: Polypterus senegalus (assembly GCF_016835505.1). Taxonomy (NCBI): domain Eukaryota; kingdom Metazoa; phylum Chordata; class Cladistia; order Polypteriformes; family Polypteridae; genus Polypterus; species Polypterus senegalus. The sequence continues at coordinate 176,969 of NW_024383861.1, forward strand.
TTTTAAGAAGGTCCCTTTCTCTTTCAGGTTTATCAGCTCTTTCTCACATTTGCTGTTTCTTTAATGTCTGCTCACAGTTCGTTCTATCTGATTATTTTCGGTGGTCCTTTGATATCTAAAGGCTACTACTCTGTATGTTTTGTATTGTTTGTTCCTATGACAATCAGTGACAGTCACTGGCTGAAGTGTTTATGTGGTGGACCACTGACCACAGGCTAACTTATTCACCTTTTTCACTTTTTTTCGGTATTTTCAGTTTCAACTGCACACTAACTGGTAAGACTTTTTCAGATTTTTTCTTAGAGAAAAATAAACTTACTTGAGGATTACTTTTTGATATTACAGTTTGTTTTAGACGTTCCTTGTGGCAGCACACAGGCATTGTGCTTATCTCTGCCAATTTATGGATCCAGCATTTTGGGTTTAAATCCTGGCCCCGACTGATTTCTAAGTGAACTTTGTGTGCCCTCCTCATATTTCCTTGGGCTGCTTTTCCTTTCCTCACAGGTTAAGGTTAGTCACTGATGCTAAACTGTCCTCATGTGGCAAAGACGCTTATGGTGCACTGGTACTCTGCTCTGCTAGCATTTTATGTCAGTAGATGTGAACGTAATAGATGGGGCTTTGGGCACAATGAACAGGGCAGCTGACAAGCAGCACCACGAGGTGTCCTTATATTTAACACCAGAGAATCTGAAAATGTGTTTATCCAAGCTATATACTGTAAATATATGAATTAAGTGTGGACTTAAAACTGATAAAGACCCCATTTAAACAGAACAGTAAAGATCCTCAGTATATCGGGTGGGACAAGTCAAAGTGAGCTGATCAGGTCCTGCTTCCTCTGACTCCTCGTCTTAAATTGTTTTAATGGAAATGGTGACAAGCAAGTTCCAAGGTACCCAATAGGCCCAAATGATTGACACCTTACAATTTATTTGGACAAAACAGAAAAGTCTAAGTTCAGACTAATGAGCATCTACAAACCTCACATGGCGGAGCTCCTTCTGGTGGCTTGCCTGCAATGAATTAACCCTGGTGCTCCTGGTCTCTCAGTCCCTCAGGAGTCATGCGACCAGAAGGTCTGGGCTCTGAACCTCTGACGTCACTTGGTGGTATTTGTGCCTCTCGGTTTCTTGTGACCATGGTGGTCACGGCTTGCCATAGTTCTCTGGCACAGTAGGAAGCAGACAGCCTGGCTAATGCAGCAGAAAATTGACTATCTAATGAGATGGAGTCCTGCATGAAAACAGGTCTGGCTCATATGGAGCAACAAGATACAAGGAGTCTACCTAGACAATTAGGAATATACCATAAAGGGCAGGCAAAGGTCCAGAAGACCCTCCTGGGTGACAGCAGTCAATAAAAAGTCCCTAACAGGGGATATTGATTTAATTGTTAGGTCACAGAGTACAGCCTTCGTCCTCAGCAGTTTTATTTATCCTGGGAATTTTAATCAGCATTCCATCAGGGGCTCACAGTATATGAAGTGCAATTCAGGCCAACAGAGGCTTTCTGTTTGGAGTGGGGCTGCCAGGCACTAAGTGGGATCCTTGAAAGAGAGACACAGTACAGGTAAAGGAGGAGAAAAACTCAAAATACATAGAGTGGTCAGGTACAGGAATGAATGACAGGTCAGGAAACAAGTGAAAAGTTGGGACATCCACTTAATGAAAGGAGTCCAAACACAAATCATGCCTTTGACATCCCTGTAAATAGTTTAAGTGCAAAAGACTCCTTCTACGCAGCCGGGCTTCTTAAATCACATGATCTGGAAGGGGCGGCGCTAAATGCCTTCATTGGCCAGTTTCTCAGTGCTGCGAGTAGAGAAGGAGAAGAGAATGTCAGCGACGGCGCCCCCCTCTCACCCTGGCAGGTTGACATGTACCTTGAAGCCTGTGAAGAGGTCCTCTGATGTGCATGAGTGACAATAGCTTCTAAGTTACCAGAGAAAATAAAGTTTACAAAATTATTAGAAAAGCACAAGTCACCATCTACACAAAAAGCAGAACTGTGAGCCTGTAGGTGTTGTGAGTGTGAAGCACAAAGTAACATCTGACTTGCTCCTATACAGGACTTACAGGTAACAAGTCAGAAAAAGGGTTCCACACCAAATGTAATCTCAGAAATGTGCTGACTAAACCTTAATATTTTACTCCTTTGTTTTACACCACTAACAGCTCCAATTATCCATCAGTTTAAATCAGGATGGGTAATGTCCAGCTCAGTGTGATTTGTATCCCCAGCTCCATAGCCATCACTGAAGCTCTCTCCTGTACATTCTGTGGGTGGGTGGACAGGCCATGTCTAATAAGTAGAGTCTCCCTCCATGTGTCTCACAAAGAGAAATTCTCTATTTGAGTGTTGATTCACAACAGTCAAGAAAATGAAAGGATAAAGCCAGCTGAGGGTGCAGGAATCTAGTGTTCCTACATGGAGGTATGTCTCAGAGAAGCTGCAGAAAGAGGTCCTGAACAAATGGCCTGCTTCTCTTTCTTTTAAGCTTGTGAAGATAAACTGGATAAGATCCTACTGGGCAGCACACGGTGGTGTTTATACCATTAAGCCCACATCAGGGTGACCAGTCTCAGGCATTGGGGCCCCTGACTTTCACAGCATTCACAAAGTCACTTGTACACACCATGTCCACTTTGAGAAGCTGAGGAATTCTGCACATTCCACTTGAGGGCACACAAGAAATAAACGGACATGACAGGCAGCACCATGTCACCCGGGGACGGCACCATCTTGTTTGATTCGTGAAAGTGCCTGCCTTATTTATTAGGATGTGTCAGACACAGGAGTGTGTGGAGCATTTTACAACATTTGGTTAGAAAGCAAACACAGGGAAGGACAAGGGTGTAGCACTGTCACTAACCATTGTTCTGTTTGTCCCTTAAAAATGGAGGAGGGGAAATCCCTGAAAGACAGCTGAGGTCACTTCCTTGGTGTCACATGTCCCGCCCCTATGGTCTCAGCACAATATAAACGAGTCTACTTCCAAAAGCTGGTGTTCATTTCTGGACCAGCATCACAGGAGACGTTTGGCACCTGTGCAGCCATTTTGTATTTTAGTTGAATGTATTTCATGGTTATGTGGCTTCTTTAGTCCTCTGAACCAAATCATTAAATAGGGCATCCTCTGGTACCTCAGCCTTCACTTTGTTCTTGTTCTTTACCTTCACAGATGTTGTAATCTTCATACTGTTTGAATAAACCAAGTTTTTATTCTTTTGTAGTCATGAAGGCCCAGAAGAGATGGAGCTGCTTTGTCTTCTTTCTACTGCACATGACTCACGTCACCTGGACACGTATGTCTTTGTATGATTGGAGCTTCTAACTTTATACAAATAAGTTGTTCCATTTAAATAAAACTTTTTAAGGTTTGCTAGCGGATTTGTATTGTAATTCTTGTTTGGTCTTTCTGTTTTAACTCTAATCCTAACCTAAACTGTTACTTCTGACAAATTTGCTTGTATCGGACAATCTAATGTAAAGAGTGAAGTTAAGAATTGTCAGTTAGGTAGAAAATCCAAAACTAAAGAGAACTTCACATCAGTTTGGGTTTGAAGCAGACGAGAGAACAGAGTTTAGTTTTCATCTTACACATAAACTGACAGGATTTGTCTTAATTGACTCAGATGGACTAACTAAACACGTCTTAACACTCAATGCATCCTCTTGTGTTTTATTTTTATTTCAGAGAGGTTTGAAGTTGTTGGACCTTCCTCAGCTGTTCTTGCTTTTGTTGGTGAAGATGTCACCCTACCCAGCTCACTCTCACCAGCATTCAGTGCTCAGGGGTTTGAAGTGAGGTGGTTTAGAGACGACTTTGACTCTCCAGTACTTTTATACCAGAATTTCCAAATCAGACCTGAGCGTCAGATCCAGGCTTATAAGGGAAGGACTGAACTTTTCCCAGAAGAGCTGCAGAATGGAAACGTGTCTCTGAGGCTCCAGGATGTCCGTGTTTCTGATGGTGGTCTCTACACATGTTTTACAGACGCTGGACTATGGAATGAGGAGGCACACATCACTCTCAGTGTTGAAGGTGATTATTTTTTTTTTTCTCATGTGACCCCTTGCCCCTTTAATGGCCACAGCTGGCTTCAGGGATGTACAGAAGCCATGAGGCATTTCTATTTTTGACATTCCAGATACTTTGATTACCCAATCCACAGATCCACTCATAATGGTCTTCATGTCCTGATGACCCCCTTGTTATTATCAAATGTACACATTATGAAAACTGTTTATTTGTATTTCTTGTATGAATCCCAAAGTTGCTCCCATTTCCATTGCATTTATCATTAAATAAATGTGATTGTGAAGATAATTTTTTAAACAGGAATGGGGTTTCAAGCTAAATTAGCTGCATAGCGCCTTGCATTGCTCCATTTACACCAGAGAATGAATTCTATTAGTACAGAATCAATCAGCTCATCTTTATTTTACAAGGCATCATTAACAGTTTTTACCAGTACAATACTAAAAAATACTCTAAAATTAGAGACCAAATAATAAAAACAAGAAGTGAGTGACACCACAATATAATTGTGACACATTTTAAAAACTGGAGCTTTGCAAGTTGTGGAGTACATGGTCACCTTTCCAATGGTGGCAGCTTAGGTGGGCTGAGATGAAGCCTCCTTGATATCAGCATTTAAAAAGTAGGATTATCACCTAAAGTAAAGGGTGAAATGACTTTTCAAAAATGGGAAACACTTTGAATGATGCAGCACAGTGGCGCAGTGGGTAGCGCTGCCGCCTCACAGTAAGGAGACCCGGGTCCTTCCTGCGTGGAGTTTGCATGTTCTCTCTGTGTCTGCGTGGGTTTCCTCCCACAGTCCAAAGACATGCAGGTTAGGTGCATTGGTGATCTGAAATTGTGCTTAGTGTGTGCGTGTGTGCCCTGTGGTGGATTGGTGCCCTGCCCGGGGGTTTGTTCCTGCCTTGCGCCCTGTGTTGGCTGGGATTGGCTCCAGCAGACCCCCATGACCCTGTTAGGATATAGCGGGTTGGATAATGATTGACTGACTGACTTTGAATGATATCACTGACCTGCTGCAAAAAACAGGGACATGCATTTTTGACAGGAGATGCGAATGAGAAAGGGGTTTATGTACACAGCTCAGAAAATAAAGTAGTAAACAGACTTATGGGGCCGGGAAAGACAATGAAGAATTAAAGAAAGGTTTAAAGCTTGTATTGTGGTGCTTTAGGACATATGGTGACTAATTGTGCCGAATGCCCAGAGAACTAAAATGTCCATCTCAGGTCAAGTTTGGTGGGATGGCCATTTGTAGGCAAACCCTCTTTAATTCCTTATTGAATGTGCCAGTTAGAAGTAGTGCATTGGTGAAACTTTAACGAATACCACACATGCAAACCGAAAATTCCTTCAGTTGATGGTAAACCCCTTTTTCCAGGAATACTGGACTTCATAACACCATTCTATTAAAGTGACCAGTACAGCCCTGAATTCCTCATTTAATGCTGGGCATTCCACAGCTATCATGGCACAATCCTTTTACTGACCGGTCTGATAAAAGCATTGCGGCTTGGAACCAATTCTGCAAAACTCATTGCATATGAACTGTCAGTCCATGCATTATGTGAGAGAATGTGAACAACTCTATTGGTAACATATTACGACTACTTTGACATGCTTAGCAAACAAAAAACATTAGGGTTACTGCCTACTGGAAAAATGACTGTCCTATCAACTTATTAACAGATGAATCACTGCCTAAACATAGAATTTACTGTATGCATTGTCTGAACACAAAATGAGTCAATATCAAAGACAATTTGGAAAACAGCCTTTTTAGACAGTCGAACATTCTGATTGGGTCAGGTTTGTTTGTCATTGATTGTGTTGATTAATGGGAAGTAACTAAAATTACAATGAAGAATTGTTACCCTCTTTCCCTCATTGCTCTTTGCTGAGTCAACTCATGGGATTAACAGTGTTTACTGAATTAGACGTGCAAAGTGCTTATAGCCTTTTGAGAGGAATGGAAAATGGCATTCAGTAGCACTAATGGATATCAGAAATATTTAGTAATGCCATGTGGATTGGCTGATGCCCCGGCAGTATTCCAGTCATTTGTGAGCGATGATTGTCATGATGTGCTTAGACACTTTGTATTAGCTTATAGTATCTACAGTATATGACATCCTTATCTTCTCCAAAGTCTTTGATACACCTGTTAAACATGTCAAGGAGGTTTCACAGCAGTCATCTTTTCATTAAGATCAGGTGCTTTTTCTGCAATAAAAACATTATTCACTCTGGCTTATCAATGGACCAGTCCAAAAAATAACTATATTCCACTGTAAAGTGCTGGAACGTGTGAAACAAGTAGAGAGGATTTTGGGGTTTCCTAACTCGTTCGGGTGCATTATTAAGAATTTCAGTACAATTATTGTTCCCAGGACCTCACTAGCTATGAAAAAAACACAATAAGCGTATTTGAAATTGTGGAGCTCCAATAGCACTTGAAAATCTCAAGAAGCGGTTCACTGTTCTTAGACACTCAGAGCCACCCCTTCAGTTCATTGTAGAAGATGATGTGTTCAGCATCAGGGTAGGAGCCGTTCTCTCTCAGAAATTCTCAGATATGTGTCTTATTTCAGGATAGCCTGATGAAGCAGGTAACATCTGCAAAGTGTTTTGCAGACCTTAAAAGTAAACCTGATTCAGAGTATAAAGTGTTTTGTTTTTGACATGCTCTGTCTCTAAGTATGTCAGAGGACTGTGACTTTGTGAAGTGGGGTCCAGCCTCACGTGGGGAGACAAAGCGGGTGGGGGTCTAGGGAGGGAGACAAGGAGAGCAAGCTATCTCTAATCTATTCTTTTAATCCTTATAATTATAATTATCAAAGTAACAACAGACTGCAATGGCAATAACCCCTGGGGAAATTGTAAATTAAGGTCAAAGCTGTTTCAATTTTGGTTAAGACTACAAAATGACATCAAAAATTCAGAATCAGTGTCTCCAAGATGGGACAGTTAATTTTGTGAGCTGGAATATTAAAGGCCTGAGTCACGAATTAAAGAGAAAGAAAGTATTCTCTCACCTAACAGGTCTAAATGCTAAAATAGTATTTTTACATGAGACTCGCTTATTAAGCAAGGATCAGTTCCGGCTGCAAAAAGACTGGACGGTCCAAAATGTTCCATTCTAGTTTTACAAAGAAAACTAGAGGTGTGGGAATTCTCATACATAGAACAGTCTCATTTGTGGTATCAGATATAGTATCTGATCATGAAGGGAGATATGTAATTATCATAGGTAATTTATTTAACTGTAAAGTGATTTTGATAAATGTTTATGCACCCAATGTGGATGATAGGGACTTCAACCAAAATGTATTTGGTGAACACTCATAAAATTATAATGGCTGGGGATTTTAATTGTGTTTTAAATCCACTCTTAGATAGGTCTCCTGCCACAGGGGCGATGACATCTGACACTGCAAAGACAATTACACAGTTTGTAACTGACCACAACTTAACAGTCCCCTGGAGATTTCTAAACCCAAACTCAATACCATATTCCTTCTACTCACCAGTGCATGATTGCAACTCCAGAATTCATTATTTCTTTATAGATAATAATTTCTTGCCTACGATTATATCCTGCAAGTATGACGCTATTGTTATTTCTGACCATGCCCCCTTGATCTTGGAGATAAAATCATTATGCCTCACATACTCATCTCGCAGATGGCGTCTTAACCCACTTCTATTAGCAGATGAGAATTGTACAGAATTTATATCAAAACAAATCAGTTTCTTCCTAGAGACAAATACATCCTCAGAGATCTCTGCAGGAATACTCTGGGAAACCCTGAAGTCCTTCTTAAGAGGACAGATTATCTCATATCTTTCCCACAAAAATAAATTAGAAACCAAGAAGGTATCAGAGCTAACCAGCAAAATTACTAGAATAGATCAAGAACATGCCAGGTGTCCAAGTGAGGCTATTCATAGGAAAAGACAGACTCTGCATGCAGAGCTCAACCTCTTAACAATTAAAGAAACTGAACAACACATTTTTAAATCAAGATATCATGAACGTGGAGAGAAAGCTAATAAGCTTTTAGCTCAACAAATCTGCAAGCAAGAAGTCTGCAGTGCAATCCCAGCAATCACCAACACAAACGTAGACATAATCATTGGCCATAAAAATATAATGCACACATTTAGAGACTACTATAAATTTTTATATTCTACTGAGTTTAAAGACAAGACACAATCTAATGGATTTCTAGATGCATTACAGATACCACAAATAGACACTTTTAGTGCAGAGGAATTGGATAAACCTCTGGCGCTATCAGAATTACTAGATGCTATAAAGTCACTTCAGAGTGGGAAAGCAGCAGGCCCTGATGGCTACCCTGCAGAATTTTTATAAGAAGTTCTCCAGTCAGCTAGCTGCCCTCCTATTAGCAACATTCACAGAAGCTACAGACAATAAAATTCTACCTCAAACTTTTCATCAAGCATTAATCACTGTCTTTACTAAACAAAATAAGGATGTATTACAATGTGCATCATACAGACCAATTTCACTTCTGAATAATGATGTTAAGATACTCTCCAAAGTCTTAGCTAGAAGGATGAAGAAAGTGCTGCCTTTGGTAATATCTCAAGATCAAACTGGATTTATTAAAGGCCGACACTTAGATTCCAGTCTTCGATGCCTTTTTAATGTAATATACTCACCAACAAAGTCAAACATCCAAGAGATTTTATTATCCTTGGATGCAGAAAAATCATTTGATATGATTGAATAGAACTACCTTTTCGCTACATTGGAGAAATTTGGGTTTGGCCCGAACATTTGTGCATGGATCAAACTAATGTATACCAATCCAGAAGTTTCAGTTTGTATTAACAACATTAATTCAGACTACTTTAAACTAGAATTTCAAAAGATCCCTGGTCTCAGAATTAATTTGACTAAAAGTGTGCTCTTTCCAGTGAATTCTCAAGCATACAATATTAGATTGGACACCTTCCCTTTTATCATCGCAGATCAGTTTAAATACCGAGGGGTCAACATCACAAGTAAACACAAAGCTCTTTATCAACACAAGCTTGCTGTTTGTATGGAAAAAATCAAGCAAGACTTGCATAGATGGTCAACCCTTCATGTCACTTCAGCTGGAAGAATTAACATTGTAAAAATGAATATCCTCCCTAAGCTTCTGTTTTATTTTAAAATATTCCAATATACATCAATAAATCATTCTTTAAGAAATTTGATTTAACCATAAACTCATTTATTTGGAACTCAAAACATCCACGTATCCAAAGAGTGACCCTACAAAGACCTAAGGCAGAAGGTGGCATGGCTCTATTTAACTTTCAGTTTTACTACTGGGCAACAAACATACAACATATTAAAACCTGGACATGGACAGAAATAGTTGAACATATGCAGGCTTGGTCTGCAATAGAAATAAAATCCTCCATATTCCTTGCTTTGCGCCCCAATAAATGCAAATTATCTCCAATATACTAATAACCCAATTGTGCTTCACTCACTCAGAATATGGAACCAATGTAGAAAGCATTTTAAGATGGAGAAGCTTTTATCAGTGACACCTCTGCATGAGAACCACCTTTTTCAACCCTCTCAAACATATGCAGTTTTTAATATCTGGAAAACATTTGGGATTAAATCACTTAGAGATCTGTACATAGACAACATCTTTTCATCTTATGAACAATTACACTCTAAATTTAATTTTCCAGCAACACATTTCTTTCACTATCTTCAATTCAGAAACTTTGTTAAATAGAACCTGCCTAATTTTTCTCACTTTCCTCCTCCCTGTATGCTGGAAAAAATATTGATCAGTTTCAAGGATTTAGACAGCATCCCTGCAATATATAAAACCATTTTACAATCCCTCCCTTTCAAAGATCCAGTAGGACAGTGGGAAAAGGATCTCTCACTCAACATCTCAGAAAACAAGTGGAAGGTAATAATGAAGAGAATTCACTTGAGCTCCATATGTGCAAAGAATACAATTATTCAACTGAAAATTATATGTCGAGCACATCTGTCTCACTTAAAACTCTCCAAAATGTTTCCAGGGCAAGATCCCACCTACGAATGTTGCAATCAAGTTCCAGCCTCATTGGTCACATATTTTGGGCCTGCACCAAATTAACATCATTCTGGACCAAAATCTTTAAACACCTTTCAGACAGCCTTGGTGTCTCAATCCCTCCTAATCCACTAAAATCTGCATTTGGTGGGCTCACAGAGGGGCTTAAAGTGGAGAAGGACAGTGGGTAACTGATGTTTTATATTATTTGAAATTGGAACAAAACAAATTCTCACTTAGAGGATCTGTGGCAGAACTTTTTCACAACCTGGCAGGTTTTAATCAATAACATTTTAGAATAAGCTTTTAAAGCACTAATGAAGCAGATTCTCTCCATTTCTTTTTCTTCTCCATTTATGTATATTCACTTATTATTTTATCTATTTACTTACTTTTACTAGGTTTAAGTTTTATTCTGCTGCCCAAGCTCTCTTTCTCAGGGGTGGGGGTTGATTTGCTTTCAATCCTAGTTTTTTGTAAAATTGATCTATTTGCATGGAATGTTGTGTGATTTCAATAAAATTATTATTTTTTTTTAAAATGAACAAAAAGTGGGGCAGGCAACATCCACAAGAGGATTCTGCCCTACAAGCTGGCACTGCCATTCACTGGGCCACTGATGTTTCATTAAGGGGCAGTTCCTGGGTCTTTAAGACTTGAACCACCATCTCATTTCAAAATTCATCTGGTCTGTCATGTCTTTTTTTTAAAATTGGTTCTTTTGAGATGTTAATATAAATGTTCTGTTCCCCCTCCTTGAGTGTCAGTGGATGGTTTGGAGGGATCTGAAGAGCAGTACACTGTGGTCTCTTACAGTAGGGTTCTTGAGTGGATTATTTGGGAGTTGCCCCTTGGCTACTTTCTGTACTCCATACTGTAAACCCCACTTTACAATGGGGTTATGTTATGGTCCTGCGTACTTTAACATTTTCTGGGCACCTGTTTCAACTTCTCTTATTGTTTTCAGTTATTAATAATTATTGTGCTGTTTCTGTCACTTTGTAGGTTTCTCTCAGTTTGCTAAAATGTCATTTTTACTCCACATGTTTCTCCACTCATGTTTTATTTCTTTTCTTATCAAAGCCTTGGGCAGTCAGCCCTCCATTTCTCTCAGTACTACAGAAGACCAGCAGCCCAGACTGGAGTGCAGCTCTGAGAAGTGGAGCTCTCAGCCAGAAGTGAGCTGGAGAGACATGAACGGCATAGACGTGACGTCACAGTCCAAATTAAAATTTAAGCGGGACATCGAGGGTCTGCTAATCGTAAGCAGCGTCATCCCCATCAAGAAGGAGTTCAACGTGTTCTCCTGTCTCATGAGAAGTAATACAACCAAACCAGCCTGGCAGTCCAAAATGGGGGTCTACGGTGAGTACTCAGAGGTCACGGACTTATCCTCTCAATGACTTTAGAAGTACTGTGAGTTTAAAAAGACCACTGAAATTTTACACCAAAATGCAAAGAGCAGAAATTAAATGAGGCCTTGGTTTATTGCGGTATTAGATAACCTGTGACTTACACCGAACATGAAAGATACCAACTAACCTCTTAGGATCTTTATTTGATGGAGGATAGTAAGAAATGCTGAAATGAGTTAGGTACCTTTTACTTTTAATCTCTTACCTGTCACCCGGAGACCCCTAATGGCAGACTGTTTCATGACAGGTTCTGGCTTTCACTCTCAATCCTTTGCTTCAACCAGGACATCACAAACACATCCTTTCAACATCTTAAGGTGCTGCAGTTAGACATGAAATATTCAATCTTAGTGCTCAGCTTGCTAGTAATAAATCAGACAGAGACTTGCTTCAAGCTTTTACTTAAAAATCTTATTTATTTGCATAATAACCAAGAGCAGCAAACATATACAACATAAAGAATTCTACAACCTGGGTGGGGTCATGCAGTCATCATTCAGTCATCATTCAGTCCCAGATGACAGTTCCCAGATGGCTTCTTCACTTTACTTAAACATTCTTAATTAAAAACTAAAAGAAAGATTTCTTGCCAGAGGGAGAGCTCCTTTCCAAGAGTCCAGCAGCTAAATGACAGAGCTCATGAATCTGCCCATTTTCAGGTGTTAGCAGATAGAGAAAGCGTCCTTTCAAAATCTTTACAAAAGAGTCAGAAAAGCAACTGAACTAAAAGCTCCATGAAAGTGTTCATTTTAGCTGAACTGAACTGAGAGAACTCTGTTTGAAAGTCTAATAAAAGGCAAAATGCTCTGACATGGAAAAGCAGGAACTGTTTTAGTTTTTTAATACAGAGAAAAGTTACTGAATCATTATCATACACAGACAATTCAAAGTTACAGTAGGTGTCTGGGATTAGAACTGTTTAAAGCTAAAGTGTATTCTAGAGATAACACATCACGTGAGACCCTGAACTTGTCAAAGCATCAGTTCAATAGTAAATAATAAGAGTAAATTTGGTAGGTGGTGAGATGGAGATCCCATTCCTCATTTGAGCTCCACTTTCTGTTTATAAATGAAGTGCCATTTCACAGAAAGAAGACGACAACACTACTGGTGTGGAACAGTTGTTTGGCAGGCTATTCATTTTATGTCTTTAATGATGTATCACTTTTAAATTTAAACAAGTAAAGGTTTTCAATTACCTTTCTTAAGTAATGTGTACATTTAACTATATAAGATATACCTTTAAAGAAAAAGATCACAAACTTGTTATAATGTTTGCTGCATAAATAACTAAGATTCAGACAAAAATAGCCAGAATATTGTATTGAAAAAATCATAAAAACCTAACATAAAAACACCGGGATGTTCATAGACAAAAACAGTGGCATCTAGAGCATAGGAGGTCATTACAATCCAGTAAAGTAGTTCAAACAACAGCAATATGAAAGAAAATGTGTAAAAAATTAACAGGGTGACACAGTAAGAAGAGCAGCAAGTCAAAGTCCCCTTTATCTATGTTAGTCACTCCAGAGTTAATTGTGCTGGCCTGCTACTCAATCATGAAGTCCTTTGCTGGACTCCAATCAGTTTAATCAATCACATCATATCATGTTTCAATTTAAATTTGGAATAGGATTAAATAAAGGGAAAAAGGGATAAAAGCAGTGTTGGGGTAACAGACACGATCCCAGTGAGAGGAGGTCTGCACCAGGGGTCTTCTTTGAAGTCCTTACCTCTTCAATCTGGTAATGGATGTGCTGACTTGTGGGATAAAAGAGTCCCTGGTGCAGGCTTTGAGCTGATGACATTGTGTTGTGTGGCACCAGATAAGGAGAAGTGGAGAGGAAGTTGTAGGAACTGAGAAGGTCTTTGAAGATTAAGGATTGAAGATAAATAGGAAGAAGACAGAATATTCACTACCTGGGATCTCATCTATTACCCCAACACTGCTGCTAACCCAAGTCTTCACTTGTTCATATATATCCTGGACAATCCACACACATTTCTCTGGCCCTCCTTTCTCTCTCATGCACCTCCAGATCAATTGACATGACCCTCTATCATAAGCCTTCTCCAAATCAATAACCATCTTTCTGTTTATCTTGATCCTTCTGTATCGGCTGTCTCAATGCAAAGGTGGCATCAGTTATTCTTCTCCCTGGCAAAAAACCAAAGTGTTCCTCTAGTATGGTGGTCTCTTCCCTAAGCTTATTCTTGGTACTCACCCTTCATTTGAGACTCCATCCCCAAATGCTACCTTTGGATTTTCTTCATTCAATAGGTTCAACAGTACCCCTTCCATCTGTTCTTGATCCCATCGTGCTCACTCTAGACCACACCTTGCTCATCTGCCATTTGCTTTATCTGACTAAAA